>NC_079207.1:38901879-39137682 GCF_026745355.1 Beta vulgaris subsp. vulgaris | reverse complement strand
TCTAAGGAGAACAATGAAAATTTGTTGAAGGTTGATAGAAGTTCTGATATATCCTTGCCTAAAGTATCTTTCATCGAGAAAGAGTCTGTGAATAATAAGAACATATTAACAGAAAATTCTTAAAATCTGATGCCACTAAATGAAGCAAAGAAAGGAGCTGAAAGCAAGTTACATCGAGATGATTATGTCGTGGCCAGATTTGTGGATTCTGCAATTGTTGGAAGGTCTGAAGCATAGGATGCTTGTCACCACGGTCTAGTGGAACCTACTATAAACATGAAAGAGGCCATGAATGACATTAATAGCATGTTCAGAGAACCCATTGAGCCTGCAAATGCTGTTCGGAGATCATATAAAGGGAAACCCAAGGTAGATCAGATGTTGTTAAAGGGAAACCCATTGAGCCTTTATTGAGACTGAAGGTAGGTGAAGCAAAGAAGAATTCGGGCAGTACAAGAGATGTTAATTACTATGCACAGTTCATAGATGAAGCTAAGGGATTGGAGAAGAATTTGGACAGTACAAGGAATTCAGCGTTGACAATACTAAAGACCAACAAATTAAAATTTACACAATGGAAGAACAGGCATGAGAATCTCATAGTAGGTTCTTAAACCATATCCTCCAGAAAAGTCATTAAATTAATGGATCTATATTAAGCTCATTCTAGCCGGTCAAACCTTTGCTCATAAAAACTTGGATCACAACTATAATGCCTAAAACTTCTATGAACTGCTTACCTTCTGCCACCTCGGAGCAAGAACCCAAAATCCCCATTCTAACCATACTGGCACGGAAGCTGCAAGCAAACACACATGTAGGTGTTATAATCAGATGATCAGAAAATCCTATCAAGTAAAAGCTTCATTAGTATACTTACATTTCGAGATTATGAATCCGCTGAATATAAAAGAAAACAGTAAGAAATAGACAGGCGCAAGATTCGAAACAACTATGGTTTGAAAGAGAGAAGCCAAGAACCAGAACGTGGTTACTGATGCCAAGTGCACTCCCGAAAACAGAAGAACTTGGCAGAAGAACCTGAAATACACAATTAATGATTTAATTTTACACCACCAACCAATTACTTAAGAAGCGTAAGAGTAAGACGCAGCAACCAAGGCATTCGCAACGACAATCAAAGATGAATTTCAGCATTGGCGAGGCCAGAGGATGCCTAAATGTGTGCAATATCAATCCTAAGCAGTCAATTGTAGTAGGCAAAGATATTTTCATATGGCAAAAAGATGGCATACAATGAGCTAGAAAACGAAACTGTAGTCTAACAAATCAATACCCTGATTCAATTATACTATCACTGGAACTGAATGAGTTCAATTATAAATCAACTCATATTTACAATATCCTAATTACAAATTCGAAATTGCAAACTAACAATTTCCAAAATCATGAGTTCATGACCAATTCCAAATCAACAACCATAAATCCACAATCACAAATTCACATTTCACAAGTATCATAATTCACAACCAAACAATGTGAATATTACCTTTAAAAAAAATTAAAACTAAAACTAAAACTTAGGGTTTAGAAAACTTACGGACTGACTGGAGTGACAGTGAGTGATTGCTGGGCGTCTCGGGAGGTCCGCGACGGTGAATGGATGTGGGTGGTGGGGTGGCGGCGTCGCTTCGCCTCCTGACTCTGTCGCTTCGTGGTTTCGTTTCTCTTCGTCTCTTACTCACTGCTCCTGACTCCTTCGTTCCTCTTCCTCACTGCTCGTCATCATCGTCTCCGGCGAATACGAATGTGCTGTCGACTGTCGTCGTTGCTCCGCAGCCAAGTTTAGGGTTTTGTTTTTCAATTTCTCACTTCCTCAGTCTCTCTCTTCCTTTCAACGTGTTTATTTCAAAATCTTTCATCTCTCTTCCTCACCTTCACGCGTCTTGCTGCGTGTTTTTTTCGTTCATTTTTACTGGCCCAGCCACTGTGAGAGAGAGAGGTGGAGGTGGAGATCGAAGGTGAAAATCGGAGTCGAGAGAAGCATTGAGCGAGCAACAGACGCACAACTAGGTGCAGTTACAGCAAATTGAAAATAAAAGAAACAAACTTTTTTTTTAGGGGAGTAGAAAGCTTGTTCAAAATAAAACGGTTCTTTTTTCAACATAAGTATTTTAAGTGAATTTTTACTTATTAATAAAAATTCACCACATTCCCATAAAAGAATAAAATAAAACACAATAAATTAATTTTATAGCATCTTTCAAAAAAAAAAAAAAACTAATTTCATAGCAAAGATAACACACATAAAGATAAGTGTTAAGTGAAATATTTTTTATACAAGTTAAGATAACAGTTCTTTTGTTAAAACGTTAAATTTAGACTTTACAAAACAGTTGATAAAATAAGAGTTAATTTAGGGGTGTTATCTTTGCCCTTTTTTCTAGTAGTGCAGTTTCGTAATTCATGTTTTTCAGAAGTTTCCGGGCGTTTTTCGCAAAAATACTATTTCACAAAAGTTGGTCATATTGAAAGTCTACTCAAGTTAGGCTCAAGAAACGCTTGATTTGGAGTTTGAATGAGAAAGTTATGCTGAAATTAATAAATCTAGTTTCGAGTGTTTTATTTTTGAATGTTTTTCCTAATGGATTTTTAAGTATCTAAATATATATTATGAAGCTTAGGTGTTGGTTTTATATAAACTAAGAGAGATTTTAGTATTGTTAGTATCAATTAGTTATGTCATTTGAAGTGAGGCTCATAATTTATAAAACTAGAGTTAAGCAAAGCTCATTAACTAGTTAAGCCAAGTCTATTATTACTTAATGAGTATATTTATGATTATATTGTAGATTCCGGTTTCATTGAGGAGCCGTATTGACTGCTTGATATAGTTGATTTGCTGTATTTCAAAAGGTAAGATTCCTTACTAAAATTTTTGTAGTTAGAGAAGAGTTGTGAAGAGGTATGTATCTCATTTTGGTTGAAAGTGGTTTGAAAAGGAGGATGTTCATCCATTAATAGAAAGTTTGGTTGGTAAGGGAGGATGTTCCACCAAAGATAAAGATGTTGGTTTCCGAACCACAAATAGAAAGTTAAAGGAAAGTTTATGGAAAGATAATATCAAATAGTTTTGTGTTTTTAAAGTTGTGGGGATTGCCTGTGTGGCATCTCAAAGAATGGAACTTTGTCGGGTTTGGCTCGATTTTATAGAATAGTTTGTGAGGGTACGTTGATCAGTAGCTCGGACTCTGATCTTCTGCTACGGTTTGGCCGTTTGTAGGGTGTGCACAGTAGGGATCTTTGTCTTAGTTTTATGCGGAGGGTCTAGCTAGCCCAATGGAAATAAAAGTTGTTCCATTCTCGAGATTTATAACTTTGAGACTTTTATTATATTTTGTGAAAGAAAAAGGAAAGAAAGAATTTGGTTTCAAAAGGAAAAGGAAAGAAAATATTTGGTTTCAAAAAGAAATACAAAAAAAGGAAAACGGGTTTTATAAAGTTGTATTTAGTATTATGTTTTGAAAGTAAATGATTTGTAGGATATGTTTGTTATATCCTACCTGCATATATGTTTGGCTTCTTAGTATGAAATCTTGCTCAGCCAGTTTGGCTGATACTACATGCCCGATCTATGCGGGTACATGAAGATTTGCAAGTGGGGTGTGGGCTGAGAGCATCGTTCCACTAGCTTAGTTAAAATATAGTAGGTCTATTTCCGTTGCACTATATATGTATATATATATATATGATAAGTCATATTTATATATAGTTTTTAGGTGCATTTAGGTTTCATTTTAGAGCATTTAGTTTCATATTTAGGTTCATTATTGCATTATATTCTTAAGTTATGATTTTCTACTACTATTCGGTATGTTTTCTTGTTTTTTATGAATTTCAGGCATTGATAACGTATTTGGAGTATGATTAGCTAATATTAAGGATTATGAGCACTTGAAAAGAAGCTACAATGCATAAGGATCGTATGGATATGTCATAGTACGAGTTTGAGCAAAAACGAAGCGGAAAATCATTAGAAGAAATGTGAAAAAGAGTCACGTCTACTCTTCTGATCATAACTTTTGATGTGATCCTTAGAATCGATTAATTCCACCAGATTTGGAAACTAGACTTGAATATCTTTCCAACGATAGGTGGCACGCCCCGAGAAGACTTCTAGTCAAGAAGTTATGCCTTTCGGAAGATTGCACTGTTTCTGCTGGAATCTGCCACGCGTACGCGCAGATCACTAATCCGCCTATTAATGATTTATTTAATACTTTCCTTATCTTGTAAATTACTTTCCAAGTCATATTAGGTTATTGAATATTTATTTAGAGAGGTTTTCATTCTTTCTCTCTCCTACCCCCCTCTCACGTTATTTCTTTCTAGGTTTTAGGTTTAGTTTTCTCTCTCTCCTTTTTCTCTCTAGATTCTAGTGTAAACCCTAGTTTTTATTATTTTTCATTAATTCATGAGTTTTATTAGTTTCTTTTGTTGATTTTTTTTTATTATGCTTTTCTTGGTAGATTTAGATTTCATTATTTATTTCATGATAGAGTAGTTTCTTTTATCTATGGTTAAGTGAACCCTAGTATGATTTAATTCATGATTGTTCTTTAAATTCTCATATTAATGGTTGATTGTTCTTGCTTAATTGATTGTGCATATTCCAATACTAGATTAGGGATAACTAGTATTGTTATGATTCCATTGTCTTGATCACAACGGGAGTTAGATTTTGACGGATTTGAGTATTTCAATTAAGGACATGAAGTTCTCCACGGGAGTAGGTAGAATGGATTGTTAGGAAGTTAAATTATCGTGTTTGATGTCTTTAATTTGCATGATTCAACGGGAGTAGGCTTGAATGCATATTAGATAAGTCATAGATACTCGGGAGAGGTTTATGGTACTTTATAGGGTGTACTTTTCCTTGTGAACATTTAATTTATTATTTTGGGGTAGAAATTATTTTGTATTATTTCGTGCTAGTAGGGATACTTAACTGTAGAGTCTTTTATTTATATATTGATTAGCATAGTTTGATTCCACCATTATTATTGATATTATCACAGACTTGGTGATTTTATAGGTCCTAATCATGGAATTGAATTATGGGATATGTGCCTAGTGATTTATGAGGGGTTAAATGAAGAAACTAGGATGGTGGTAGAATCTATGTGTGATGGTGGATTTCTATTCCAATCGCCTGATTATTGTTGGGATTTATTGAGTGGTTGGCTAGAGATACTTATGAGTGGGAGATGTCTTCATCTGCTCTTTCACCCCAAACTTACATGTCACCACCCCCTTATTGTTCTAATTGTCAGTCTACTTCTCACGATTTTTCTTCTTGTGATATGACATTAATAGATGGTTTCGACCCCTCTTCCCAATTTGAATGTCAATCTGCTCAGAATTCTAGCCCCGGTCCGTTTATTTATAATGATAATGAGTGGTAGATAATAATTGAGAGCTATTGGGATGATGAAAAGATTAAAAGAACGACTAATGTGATAGATGTTTTGCAGGAGGAAGAAGCCATGGTTGAAATTTCCTCTTTGGAGGAAAGTCAAGTTGAGCATGAGGTGATTTATGAGTCTTTATCGGTATCACCTACTATTTTTGAGTCTCATGTTCCAAACTCTAAGAAACTTAATATTATATCTTCTTCCCCTATATTATATCCTCCATTATCGTTCGTTCTTTCTCCCCTTTTGAATGACTTTCATGATAATGTAAATAATGTACAATTCGTTTATTTACCTTCTTTTGAGTCATGTAAAAAGACTAACGATTATTATTTTTCTTCTTGTAAATATAACTTTTCCTTTCCACTCTTATATAATATGCTCTGAGATGTTTGCAGGAACATATGATAAGCTTCTTAGAGCATTGAACTATTATGAGTGATCTACTAGTCTTCAACGGTCATGCAAGACCTTAAATTTGCGCTTCTCGGGAGGCAACCCGAGCATTAACTTATTATCTCTCTTATTTCTTTACTTTTTATTATAATTTTTGTCTTTGTTTCTTCCTTTTTGAGCGAGTTTACTCACTTTGGTGTGTTTTTTGTGTGTTTGTTGTTGGTGGACCGCAATTAAGAAAAAAATCCAAAAAAAAAAAAAAAGTTTAAAAAAAAAAAAAAATTCAAAAAAAAAAATCTGCTCCCACCACCCCTGTCACCTTTTCCGTTCACTGGCGCCTACCATCACCATCGGCACCGAACTCCTTCGCCGGCGCCTGTACGCGTGTCCCTGTTTCTTTCCTTCGATTCCTTCCCACCATACCAGACCCTGTTTCTTTCCTCCGCCCCTGCACGACCATTACGAACCGACACCCACCGCACCACCAACCGACCACCCACCGTCGACTGATCTCCGCGCCACACCGTCGACTGCTCTCCGCGCCACACCTGGCCCCCCAACGCCTTCACCCGTCGCCGGCGTCATTCCGCGCGCGCCTCCCGCCCTCTGCCCTACCGCGAATCACCATCAAGTCCGACCACCTTCCATCCTCAGCAAGCCCAGCCCGGCAGCCCCCGATTCTCTCTCATGTTTTCACGTTTCCTTTTTTTTCTTTTTTCTTTCATCTCTTTTTAATTTAGTTTTTCTTGATTTTCTTTTTATTTCTTTTTTTTATTATTCATTTTTCTTTTTATTTTTCTTATTAATTTTCCCATTCTCTTAATGTTTGTTATAGGATTGTGACAATTGACAAATAATTAGTTCAAGTTGGTCTTCCAAGTTCCAAGAGTGGTGCTATGTGACTGTAAAGCTTATTCGACTATTCGTTGGGTTGTAAGTCTTTTTATTTTATATTGTTCGTATTCTTGATTTGACTTTCGAATTTTTGC
Source organism: Beta vulgaris subsp. vulgaris (assembly GCF_026745355.1). NCBI lineage: Eukaryota > Viridiplantae > Streptophyta > Magnoliopsida > Caryophyllales > Amaranthaceae > Beta > Beta vulgaris. The sequence goes on along the minus strand of NC_079207.1, from coordinate 39,130,862 downwards.
TTGGGCTTTTATTCTGATGTCCTCTTGTTGAGAATCTTTTCAACACATAGATTGAATTTTTGGTTTGTGGGATTTTTTTGTGGTGTTGTGGCTTTTGGTGGGCGACTTTGGTGATTTGGTGATCCAGGGGCTGGTTTTCGTTCCTTTTCTGAACTGGTTTATGCAGTGAGGACACTGCAAATTCTAGCTTGGGGGAGGAATATTCTATCTTTTACTGCTTTTTAGTGTAGATTTCATTGCTTTCGTAGGATGTTGCACGGTTTGTACTGCTTATTAGGAGTGGGAGTTTACGTGTAACCAAAAAAATTGTACTGCTTTCTTAGTTGCATTAGCATATTTCATCTCATATTAGATTTCATCTCATTCTAGTTGCATCTATGGGACTACTGCTAAGACTTTTTGAGAACCTTGTTGATATTTTACTACATTTGTTAAGTGTCACTCATCTTGTTCATGATACTTCATAGCATATTTTTCGCAACTGATTGTTTTGGTAAGATTGATTGATCTCTCTCTGGCTGATTTAACATTACTATGCAGACACCTTAACCTATTGAGCTTTTGTGCCTATAAACTGACGTATCTGTGTCAGTTTTGTTCTTTCATGTGTGATTAGTTCCTCGTTGTTGCATTGATCTTGACTTTGACTTGGTACTCCTTGATATTTGATAGTGCATATATTTTGATATGATTGAGGCATTTCATTTGATGATCTTAGCTCCAGAGTTATTCTTGTTTTCATATTATCCTTCCTTTCCCCGCTGAGCCTTTTCGACTTGTTTGATTGTTACCTACATTACAAGCCTTGACCTCATTTGATTCTTGTCCCAAAGCTTGGGGGAGCGAGTATTAGTTTTGGTTTAGTTTGTATTGAATTGAATGCTCTATTTGTGGTTTAGAAGGATGGAAAATATGTTTAGTGAGCTTAGAAATTGAAATAAAAGTTTGAAAAAAAAGAAACAAAAAAAAAGGTGAAAAATGAAATGAAAAAGAAGTGAAATAAAAAGGGTTATGATCGAATTTCTCAAGTGAAAAAGGTTGTTGATTATATATTGGAGATTGTTGGTTGTTGCACGGAGTTGTTGTGATCTTTTATGGTCATGCATGTTTTCAGTTATATGATGCTCCCCCTTCTTGGTTTTTCCACCACAATTCCCAAATTATTTCCGTACCTTTAACCTCAGCCCCATTACAACCCCTAAAAGTCCTCTTGATCATTATGTATTGTATTGTTGAGTATTAAGTGAGTCAAAAAGTCAAAGTTAAAGAGTATTTGCTTCATCAGAGTCGACTTGTTTAGGTTGAGAGTCATTGTTTAACCCTTAAACATATGAGAGATTGAGTGCACATAACTATAGTGAGGTTTGTCATGTTTGGTTAAATCCAGTTTGGGAGAGATGGTTTGTGGTATGATTGGAGAGTCGATTGCGATACATGATAATGCTATGCGGCTTTGTTCGAGATTGTTTCGATGCTTGGTTTATGTAGTGATTATATCTCTTGTGTTTTCAATTGAGTGTTTAGCCCTGTTGTAGTCCTATATTGTAGGTTGTCTAACTTTTCCGTGTCTATGTCTTATTGCTTGAGGACAAGCAATGGTTTAGCTTGGGGGAGTTTGATAAGTCATATTTATATATAGTTTTTAGGTGCATTTAGGTTGCATTTTAGAGCATTTAGTTTCATATTTAGGTTCATTATTGCATTATATTCTTAAGTTATGATTTTCTACTCGTATTCGATATGTTTTCTTGTTTTTTATGAATTTCAGGCATTAATAACGTATTTGGAGTATGATTAGCAAAACTTAAGAATTAGGAGCACTTGGAAAGAAGCTACAATGCATAAGGATCGTATGGATATGTCATAGTACGAGTTTGAGCAAAAACGAAGCGGAAAATCATTAGAAGAAATGTGAAAAAGAGTCACGTCTACTCTTCTGATCATAACTTTTGATGTGATCTTTATAATCGATTAATTCACCACAGATTTGGAAACTAGACTTGAAGATCTTTCCAACGATAGGTGGCACGCCCCGAGGAGACTTCTAGTCAAGAGTTATGCCTTTCGGAAGATTGCACTGTTTCTGCTGGAATCTGTCACGCGTACGCGCGGATCACTAATCCGCCTATTAATGATTTATTTAATACTTTCCTTATCTTGTAAATTACTTTCCAAGTCATATTAGGTTATTGAATATTTATTTATAGAGGTTTTCATTCTTTCTCTCTCCTCCCCCCCTCTCACGTTATTTCTTTCTAGGTTTTAGGTTTAGTTTTCTCTCTCTCCTTTTTCTCTCTAGTTTCTAGTGTAAACCCTAGTTTTTATTATTTTTCATTAATTCATGAGTTTTATTAGTTTCTTTTGTTGATTTTTTTTTATTATGCTTTTCTTGGTAGATTTAGATTTCATTATTTATTTCATGATAGAGTAGTTTCTTTTATCTATGGTTAAGTTGAACCCTAGTATGATTTAATTCATGATTGTTTCTTTAAATTCTCATATTAATGTTATTGTTCTTGCTTAATTGATTGTGCATATTCCAATACTAGATTAGGGATAACTAGTATTGTTATGATTCCATTGTCTTGATCACAACGGGAGTTGGATTTTGACGGATTTGAGTATTTCAATTAAGGACATGAAGTTCTCCACGGGAGTAGGTAGAATGGATTGTTAGGAAGTTAAATTATCGTGTTTAATGTCTTTAATTTGCATGATTCCACGGGAGTAGGCTTGAATGCATATTAGAGAAGCCATAGATACTCGGGAGAGGTTTATGGTACTTTATAGGGTGTACTTTTCCTTGTGAACATTTAATTTATTAGTTTGGGGTAGAAATTATTTTGTATTATTTCGTGCTAGTGGGATACTTAACTGTAGAGTCTTTTATTTATATATTGATTAGCATAGTTTAATTCCACCATTATTATTGATATTAATCTCCTTTAGTCTTACCATTATTTAAGAGCTAATCATAGAACAACTTTCTCTCTGTGGGATCGACTCTGACTTACCCTACTACATAGTTAGGAGGATTAGTTAGGTTATTTATTTTTGTTATATATATCATTTTGGAACTTAAGGTGGTAAATATTAATCTACTTAAACCTTTACACGTTTGGATTGTAATAGTTTAATTTAGTTGTTGCTTTAACATTTATTCAGTTAGGTAGTTATCCTTAACGGTTATTCCTGCAATAACCGTGGAATAACACTTTTGGATTTCGGGTACTTATGCATGGATGTATTGGACTTTAGAGCTAGATAAGGATTTTGGAGAACTTGGTTTGCTGGATTATTCATACAGGTTTATAATTTGGACGCGAGTCCTAAATTGAATTTTAGGTCGTCCATATTTCAGACGGAGCTCTGCCGAATTTTCTGTTGAATTTTGATATTATTTAATTTAATTAGCAACTCGAAATTCAGGGGTGTTATGATTGGTATCAGAGCCTAGGTTTATAAATGGCTGGGTTAAAATAAAGATTATAGGAAAATAAATAAAATCTTGACAAGCCGTGGTGAGGTAGTGTGATGGGCTATACACGGGAAGTGTATATGTTGTGCTATTTGCTTATTTATATTAAAGTCGATAAAAGTGTTACCGTATCTCAATATCGAGCTATGTTCTCTTACCTTGTATAGTGCTGAGAAGATGCATAAATGTCAAAGGACCAAGCCATCAAGAACGAGCACTTTCATGCGCCAAATGGCTGAGTTTAATAAAGCTATGAGCGAGGTTGTTCAGTCGCTCGCTGAAGCACGAGCTGCTACTAGTACAAGCAAAGCAGCTATGACAGAAATTGTTGCTATTCATAAAGAAATTGATGAGAAGAAGCCGCCCAAGTATGATGGAAAGGGTGATCTAGTGAAGATTGAGAATTGGATCAGGGAGTTTGACAAGATCTTTGTCACCCTCCAGGTCCCTGAAGAAATGAGAGTTGACTCTGCGGCTTACCATCTCATTGAAGATGCTGATATTTGGTGGAAAAACTACAAAGATAATTTGACCACCAAAGTCACATATGATGAGGATGGTTATGAGGAGGTGCAGACAACAGAATTTGGTTGGAAGGAGTTCAAGAAGGCACTACGTGCCGAGTTCTTCCCGCCTCATATGAAGAAAACGAAGAGAATAGATTTGAGAAGTTTGAGCAAGGAGATATGTCGGTTCAAGACTTTTACACTAAATACTTAGAGTTGTCTCGTTTCGTACCTGAATTGGTTCCAAACGAGCAAGAAAGAGCTCAGAAGTTTGAGGAAAAACTTAATGTAAATCTCCTTAGCCACACGGGGGCTGGTGACTTCACGACCTTAAAAGATGTTTATGCTCGTACCATTAATACTGAAAGAATTGAGGAGAGAAGGAAGGTCGCGGAGAAGATGAAAGCTCCTGCAAAGGAAGATATCCAACACTTTGACAAGGGTAATAATTTCAACCAGGATAGGAGCAGAAATTATGACAATTGGGGTTCTAGGGGAAACTTCGGTAAAGGGGGCCCAAGTCAGCAAGCCTCTAGGAGTGCTCAGAGTTCGTTTAAGCCCCGTAGCCAAGCAGAGGGCGAATCTCAATTCCATAAGTCAGGATTCCTTCGTCGTTATTTCTGTAAGAAATGTGATAAGAACCATCCAGGAAGAGATTGTAAAGGCAATAAGGTAGCATGCAACTATTGTGGGAAGGAGGGGCACAAGGCTTATGAATGTTTTTCCAACCCAGATGCAACGGTTGGTCGAAATATCGAGTTGTTGAGGAGACCTTCGATTAGTATGGCTAGTAATCGGCCAGTTACTTCTGGTCCAAGTACCACTCTTCCAAGACGTAGTGCTGGAACAGCTAATGCTGGTTATGTTCAAAGAGGCCCCGAGAAGAAGAATTTGGGCAACCTAAATCACCTTAAACAAGCGGATGTGGATAACAACCAGGGTAATGCAATGACTGGTACTTTCTTTATCCATTCCATACCTGCTTACGTGCTATTTGATTCAAGTGTATCACATTCATTTAAATCAAAAACTTTTATAGAAAGGTTAAACTTGAAGAATGTCACACCTTGTGAGGTCGATATCTCTATTTCTTCTGGTCTAAGTGTAACGTGTAATAGGATGTACCTAGATGTTCCTATAGCTTATGGTGAAACTACGTTGTCTGCTGATTTAATAGCATTTCCTTTGAAAGATTTTGATGTAATATTAGGGATGGATTGTTAGAAAAGTACAAAGCCAAGATTGATTGTCCGAAACAGGAAGTCAAAATAGAGAGTCATAAGGGCGTCCATGTGCTTTATAGTCGTCGTCCTGTGAAGATCATTTTTGCCCTTAGTTTAAAGTCTTATTTGAGAAAGGGATGCCTTATGTACCTTTGTCATATTCATGATACGAGCAAGGAAAGACCAGAGCTCAGAGATGTTCCAATTGTGAATAAGTATCAAGATGTGTTTCCGGATGATATTTTTAACATGCCTCTGAAGCGTGATGTTGAGTTCAACATTGATTTGGTACCTAGAATGGGATCTATATCTAAGCCATCTTATCGGATGGCGTCTGCTAAGATGAGAGAGTTGAAAACTTAGTTAGAAGAATTATTGGATAAAGGCTATATACGGCCTAGTGTATCCCCTTGGGGTGCACCAGTTCTTTTCGTGAAAAAGAAGGATGGTACCCTACGATTATGCATTGATTACAGAGAACTCAATAAAGTCACTGTGAAAAATAAGTATCCATTGCCAGGAATAGACGACTTGTTTGACCAATTGGCAGGTGCAGGACTGTTTTCTAAGATCGACTTACATCGGGTTACCATCAGCTTCGAATTGCAGATAAAGATATTCAAAAGACAGCTTTCCGCACTCGATATGGACACTATGAATTTACAGTTGTGCCCTTTGGGTTGACTAACGCTCCTGCAGTGTTCATGAACTTGATGAATAGAGTATTTAGAGCTTATCTGATAAATTTGTTGTTGTGTTTATTGATGATATACTGATTAACTCAAAGAATGAGAGTGAACATGAAGAGCACCTCCGAGCGGTGTTGCATGTATTGAGAGAAAATCAGTTGTATGCAAAATTTTCCAAGTGTGAATTTTGGCTCGAGAAAGTTGCTTTTCTCGGACATATTATTTCTAAGGAGGGTGTCTCAGTTGACCCGTCCATAATTCAAGCAGTTTCTGAATGGTCCACTCCGAAGAATGTGACGGAAGTACGCAGCTTTCTTGGTCTAGCTGACTATTATAGAAGATTTGTGAAGGATTTTTCGAAGATAGCTCGTCCATTGACCAACTTGATGAAGAAGTCCACTAAGTATGAGTGGAATGATGAATGCGAGAAGGCTTTTCAGAAGTTAAAAGAGCGTCTTACTACAACTCCAGTCTTAACTCTACCTGATGGAGATCAAGGCTACGAGGTGTATACAGATGCTTTGAGAAGCGGTCTTGAATGTGTGCTTATGCAGAATCGGAAGGTTGTAGCTTATGCTTCGAGACAATTAAAAGTTCATGAGATGAATTACCCTACTCATGATCTTGAATTGGCAGCAGTCATCTTTGCGCTGAAGATTTGGCGTCATTATTTACTTGGCACTTCATTCCGAATATTTTCATATCATAAGAGTCTCAAGTACATTTTCACGCAAAGAAGCTGAATATGAGACAAAGGAGGTGGCCCGTTAGAGCTAATTAAGGATTACGACATGGAAAATCATTACCATGAAGGGAAGCCTAATGTTGTTGCTGATGCACTTAGTAGGAACACTGTCCACTCTTTACATACGATGCTTTCGAGGAGGTTACTTAGAGATGAGTTTCAGAATTTTGGTGTACAACATGTTCGAGTTGGGGATCAACTTAGCTCCCTTACACTATGCCCAGATGTATATGATGAGATCAAGGAAAACCAAGCAAATGATGCACTTTTGAAGAAGAAGATAGATGAGGTCCGATACACTGAGGACGCTTACTTCATGGTCCATACGGATGGTAGTCTGCGCTATAAAGGTCGGTAGTGTGTTCCTGACATCCCAGACCTAAAGAAGACGATCTTAGATGAAGCTCATATGAATCCATATTCGGTACATCTAGGAGGTGACAAGTTATACAAGGATCTTAAAATCACCTTTTGGTGACTTCACATGAAACAACAAGTCGCTGAGTATGTTTCCAAGTGCTTAACTTGCCAAAAGGTCAAGTTTGAACACAAGAGACCTCAAGGCGAGATTCAACCCCTAGAGATCCCGGAGTGGAAGTGGGACTCGATTTCCATGGACTTTATCTCTGGACTTCCGAGAACGCCAAGTGGTAATAACATGATTTGGGTCATTGTGGACTGCCTCACCAAGTGTGCTCACTTTATACCGATGAAGGATACATAGAACACCAAAAGCTAACAGATGCCTATGGGAAGAATGTGTTACGATTACACGATGTGCCGAAGGATATTGTTTCCGATAGAGATGGTAGATTCTTATCTAACTTCTGGCTAAAGCTTCATGAAGCTTTAGGAACACAGTTGAAAATGAGTACCGCTTACAAACAGAGCGGACAATCGAGACACTTGAAGACATGTTGAGGGCATGTGCTTTAGAGTTCCAGGGCTCGTGGGAAGATAGACTTGACTTGATAGAGTTCTCATATAATAACAGCTATCATTCTTCAATTGGGATCGCCCCATATGAAGCCATGTATGGTCGGAAGTGTCGTAGTCCTCTTTGTTGGAATGACATTAGTGAAGCTTGTGTTCTTGGTGCTGAAATGATCCAAGAAACTGTGGAACAGGTGAGTTGATACACAGAAATTGAAAGCAGTACAAGATAGACAAAAAAGTTATGCAGATAAATACCGACGACATGCGGAGTTTGAAGCCGGTGAGAAAGTCCTGGTGAGAGTCTTTCCTATGAAGGGAGTGATGCGGTTCGGGATAAAGGGCAAGTTAAGCCCTAAGTTTATTAGACATTATGAAATTCTAGAGAGGGTAGGTGAAGTTGCCTACAGATTGGCATTGCCTCCGGAGATAGCCCGAGTTCATAATGTCTTTCACATCTCTCAGCTTCGTCGGTACATTAGTGATCCTTCACATGTACTAAAACCCGAGGAATTACCTTTAGAGGATAACTTGTCATATATAGAGGTTCCAGTGAAGATCCTTGATAGTAAAGTTCGAACCACTCGGAATGGAGAAGTTAAACTGGTGAAGGTATTGTGGTCGAACCACAAGGACGATGAACTTAGTTGGGAATCACTAGCAGAATCAATGCTATTTGTTGCGGTGATATTGCTGCGGTTTTACCTATACGTAGCAATATAACACGCAAAAAGAAAAGAAAAAATAGAAATTAACAATATTGCTGCGGTTCCCGCCCAAAACCGCAACAATATTGTCTAACGGACACTTTTTTAAAATAAAGTGGGGCCCTGAACAGCAAATATTGCTGCGGTTTCCACGTAGGACCGCAGTAATATATTAAAAAAATATTTTTTTAATATATTGCTGCGGTCCTACCTGGCAACCGCAGCAATATATGCTGAACTAACAAAAAAAACAAAAGGAGCGCCTGTTGAAAATATAAAAGACAACTTAGGGTTTTTCTTTCAAGAGAGGCGCCTCTCCTCTCCCTCCTCTCTCTCTCTCTCTCTCTCTCTCCTCTCTCTCCTCTCTCCCTCAGTCGTTCGTTTCCTCTCAGCCTTCGTTTTTTCTCACCCTCCTCCTCCCTCACCGTCGCCACAAAGCCTCCTTCGTCGCTCACTCTCCTCGTCGCCGCATCTGTTCGCAAGTCGTTCGACTCTCCTTCGTCGCTCGACTCTCCTTCGTCGCTCATTCTCCTCGTCGCCACAAAGCCTCTCAGCCTTCGTCGCTCACTCCCTCGTCGCCGCATCTGTTCGCAAGTCGCTCGACGCAACAAAGCCCTTCGTCGCCATCAACAATTGTTCGCTCACTCTCCTCGGCGCCGCATCTGTTCGCAATTCACTCGAAATCACCATCTTCGCGAAATTTCGCAGTCGGCGAGTTCATCTTCGCTCAACGGCGTTTTCAGATCTGAATTTCAATTTTATTTTCAGTCGGCGAGTTCACTCGAAATCTACAGTGATGTTCTTTATTTTATTTTCAGATATGAATTTCAATTTTAGATGTAAATGATGGCGTTTCGTATTCTACATTCTTTATTTTATTTTCAGATCTGAATTTCAATTTTAGATGTAAATGATGATTTTGGATTGAATTTTTCGATTTGCGTAGGTGGTTGCTGGTGGTGGTTGTTGGGAGATGCCGTCAGTTTGTTGTTGGTTCGAAATCAGAAATGATGTTTTTTATTGATCAGCTTTGTTTTGATTTTTTTATATATTATTGTCAATAGGGTCTCTGTATCTGTATTATTTTTTTCGTTTTTTTGAATTTTTTTATCAGCTTTGTTTTGATTTTTTTATATATTATTGTAATTAGGGTTTGTAAATATTATTTTTAATGAATATATAGCGGTTTGGTTTAGTTGCATTTTGTGTTGTTATTGTATTTTAATGCAGCAATAGTCTCCTTGAATGAGAGATTGATAGTGGATGGGTTTGTTGTTGGTTTTATTCTTTTAAATTTAATTTTAAAATGCAAAAAAAAAAAAAAAATTATTTTTCTATACCAGGTCATATTGCTGCGGTTTTGACCAGAAACCGCAGCAATATACTGGATTTTTTATGATAAAAAATGATAATATTGTTGCGGTTTTATGCTAAAAACCGCAGCAATATCTCAACATATTGCTGCGGTTTTAAACCGCAGCAATATAATTAATACCTATTGCTGCCCTCTTAATTGCTGCGCGCCCAAAACCGCAGCAATAGGGCACTTTTTAACCGCAGCAAGTAGCATTTATTCTACTAGTGAATCCGAAGATGCAATGCGAGCTCAATATCCCCACCTATTTCAATAGGTAATCTTTTAGGGAGGGTGGAATTAGTATGATTTCTTAGTATGTAAGGACGTGTTTGACTTGTATTAAGAGTTGGATTCTACTTGATAGTTAATGGCATGTTGATAGTATGTGTTTTGATTCTACTTGAAAGTTATTGCATGTTGATAGTGTGCTAGTATGATAGTTTATGTGGAAGTTTGATAATATATAGGTATTATCCTTTGTGCTTTAATAATAGATAGTTATCAGAATATATAAAGTTAATGAGCTAAGGTTTTGAAAAATGATAGGATTTTCTCTACGAGCTTAAGAATAGTTTGAAGTTTCGAGGACGAAACTTACTTTAAGGGGGGTAGATTGTAACACCCAGTTTTTGGGAATATAATTAATATTTATTCTAGGGAAAATAAATTATTTCTTTTAATTATTTCATATTTAATATTTTTATGTAGGAATTATTTTTAAAAAATATATATATAAAAATATAAATGTTTATGAATTTAGTTGGTTAAGTTTAGTGAAGAGTTTAAGTATTAATAAAGAAAGGTTATATATTTATATAATTATTTGGAAAAAGGAAAGGAGTAGTATTCATGTTAAAAAGGAAAGGGGGAAAATAAAAGAATACGAAAAGAAAAGAAAGGAAACAAACTTACGTTCATAACGTTTCTTTCCATCCTCTCCATCAAGCTCTTCCAATCTTCATCACACAAAGAACACTACCACCTTCAACCTCTCTATCTATCCGGCGCCTCAACTACAAGACAACAATCTCGAACTAGCGGCAAGCGGCACCGTGAGGAATAGGCTCGACAAAAAAGTCGGAATTTGGTGCGTTTGAGGTTTGGGGTGCGTTTTAAGGGTCGATTTCACAAGCTTTCTTCACCATTAATCTTCCATAGTAGTGGGTAAGTTAAGTTCTTAATTTAATTTTAGTTTTCTCAAAGTTTATGAAGTTAGGATTTTTATAATTGAAATTGAATTGGGGGTTTTTGATTGTGAATGTTGGGTGTAGTTTGATTGAGTAAGATTATTCCATGATAATAATGAGTTTATGAACAAGACTTGAAATTCGTAGAAATCACAGGTCGGTTTCGTAATTCATGTTTTTCAATAGTTTCCGGGCGTTTTTTGCTCAAAAATACGATATCACAAAAGTTGTTCGTATCGAAATTCTACTCAAGTTAGGCTCAAGAAACGCTTAATTCGGAGTTCGAATGAGGAAGTTATGCCGATTTCAATTTTCTACTGAAATTAGTAAATCTAGTTTCGAGTGTTTTAAGTTTTAATGTTTTTCCTAATGGATTTTTAAGTATCTAAATATATATAATAAAGCTTAGGTGTTGGTGTTATTTCCCTAGGAACACTACAAGAGGGAGGGTGAATTGTATGTGTAGAAATAAACGTAACTTTTTGCGGAAATTTAAACTTAAACAAATAAACAAGCTAGAAGAACACAAGAGATTTTTACGAGGAAAAACTTCTTGGGCCCAACAAGAAGAAACAACCTCGACCACTAGGGATTGTAAACTCAACTCTTTCACTAATTAGACCAAACAACTTTGTTACAACCTAATTCTATTCTCGAGCCACACCTTGAGTTCCTAAACTCAAGTTCCTGAGCCACTGTTCCCTTAACAGCAGTTCCTCTCAACTTCACTCGAAGTTTTCTCACTCTTACTAGCTTTACTCAAAGCTTCTCTCTTACAGAACTTCACTCAAAGCCCCCTTACCCCAAAAACCAAAATACAATTGATCGAAATAAGCTTAGTGGAATTAGACTAAGTAAGCAAAGAACAAATGGCTATTATGAGAGAATGAAGGCACTGACACTTAATTAGTTAAACTCACTTAATTACTTAGTCAGCCACATTTTGGAACTTATTTAGACTTCTATATTTATAGTGACAATAATGTAGAACGTGGAATTAAAACTGTGTTCATGTCGAAAACCATTATCCCATGATGTTCCTTCCCTTAAGGAACACGTTCCTTAACACATCCCATGATCCCATGATCACTGCTTTGGACATGGACATGTTATTTTTACTGCTCCTAGATTATAGGAGTTACTTGAGCTTTATCCGAAAATCTAGTTTTATTTAAAACAGATTTAATATTAAAACTGAAATTAAATCTTTCAAGATAATGTTATCTTTTAAATAAAATCTTTAAAAACCGAATAATACTTTTCTTATCTTTTTCGAAAAGCAAAATCTTTTTCTCAAAAAGATTTTCCATAAAAACTGATTTTCTCTTAGATGAAAAACGGTTACCTATTATTTAGGCATGACTTACTCAACTTCCATGATTGAACCGTTATACTGCTTCAAGCCTAAATTTAGTTCCTTTTACTTGTTAAGTTCCTTTAACAGATTTGATTAGTGCCAATTCGTTTGTTCCTTATAGAGGAACAAACTCTCATTCTCAAATAAGACTGCCAATGTTCCTTACCAAAATTACTTGTTCCTTTACAATGGAACTAGAAAATAAAACGCCTTGTTTTATTCTTCTTGATCCAATGCTGCTCTAGTATCAACTTGGGAAACATCTTCACTTTAGTCTTCGAAATCCTCACTGAACTTCTTCCTTGACTTAGAATTCTCTTTGTTCCTTTCGATGATACCTTAAAAATCATATACTTAAAATACCTTATTAGTTCACTACTTAGTTTTCATCTTTGTTCTTTTGTCATCATCAAACTAGGGTTCAACAATTTCCCCCGTTTTGATGATGACAACAAAGGTACAAACTAAGGAAATAACAAATAATATAAGTGAATGAAAAAGATAAAACAAAAAAGCAGAAAATGAAAAATACAACAAAATTAAGTAACCTACTTAATGTTTGATTTTGATTTTTCATTTACCTTAACCTATTTTTGATTTTTCATTTACCTTAACCTATTTTTGATTTTTTCAATTACCTTTTCAAGTTATTCACTATGTACAGTTTGTTCCTTAAATCGTTTTCCCCCTTTATCATCTTCAAAAAGCGTAGGCTCTGTGTGATGTGATTAATTGGTTGTAAGACCTTAAGACCACAAGCAAGCACCAACTATGGTTAAGTTAGAATTGCAAACATGCTCAACCATCAATCACAGAATACTAGCCATTCCAAGGAAGAAATTATGCACAAGTAATCACAAACAAAGACAAAATAGCGAAAGTCATATTGATATAGCACTTGTTCCTTGAAAAAAACAAAGAAAGAAAAAGAAAAGAAACTAAACAAAACAACAGTCTTGTTCCTCAAAAGTTAAACAGGAACTAAGAACTAGGAAAGGGGAGGGGAATTGTGTTCCTCAACTACTTCTTCTTCTACCACATCCTCCAGTTTCTTCATCACTTCACCATGGTTTTCACCAACTTTCTACTTCAAACTCTCAAGGGCTAGGGCCATTGTCTCCATCTTCTTTTGTTGCTCAATCACCGTATCACTTAGAACTTTCATGAGACCCAACATTTTGTCAGTTTTATCATCTAAGGTCAAGTGAAGGTAATTATAAAATTCTATCATATGTTGTGCAGGAAGACAAACTTCGTTAACCCAACCACAATCATCCGTAGGAACTTCTTCCTCACCCTTGGAACCAGAGGCAATAGGAGGTTTTTGGTGGTGGAACTGGAGTAGGATTGTTTGAAGGACCATCAGTTCCCGGAGTAGAAACAGATAGGGAGGTGGTGTAAATGGGAGGGAGAAAAGGTGGTGGTGGTGGAAGAGTTGTAGGTGTGGTGGAAAAGGGATTAGGACCAGTCAACTCATTCTTAATCTGTTCAAAACTGGAAGGAACAGAAAAAGATGAGGGGGATATGGAAGAGAGAGTAGGGATAGGAACAGGGAGTTTTGGTGATGGCGGAGGAGTTGGTTCCTTAAGAGAGTGTTGTTCCTATTCCTCCACATCAGAGAGGACCAATGGAGAATCCTTATTAGAAGGAACACGGGCAGAGAGAGTATTTTTCAATCTAGTGCTCTGCCTAACTCTCTTAGGAACAGGAAGGGTAGGCTTTTTGGCAATGTGTTTGCGCCTCTTTGGTTTTGATTCCATAGGTACAGTGGGTGTAGGAACTGGTTCCTCCAAAATCACATTTGCCAGTTCCACTTCAACCGCCCTAGGCAGTTTCCTCTTGCTAGAGGAACTGGGAGTTGTTCTCCCTTGAGTGAGTACTCCCTCTTGGTCAGAGAGATCTAAACCACTTAGAGTTTTCTCATTCAAAATATTGCCCTGCTTAATTCCTAGAGTGGGCCAACCAGTTATCTTAACTTTAAAATGAGAAAGAAGGGATGTAATCAAAGCACCATATCCAATTACGCAATTGTTTTCTATGCAATGTGTAAGATGTTGGATGAAAAAAGAAGGGAAGTTTATTTGTATGTGATGGTCTAAACAGAACATATAACACATGTCCAAGAGACCCACTTCATTCCTCTTTTCAGTGCGAGGAATGAGTGCTCTCCAAACTAAATTAAAGAAAGACTTTGTGAGAGGAGAGAGTAGGTTTGGTTTAGTTTGTTCTGACCAGCAGTTCCCCAAAAGTTTCAACAATTTTGTCTTGGGAAAATTAGGGAAGGAAACAGTTCCTTTCCTTTTAAAATACAAATTTGTTCCTTTGCAAGGAACTTCCCAAATCTTGGCCAATGTTTCTTGAGTAAATTTTATTTTTTCCCTCTTACTTCAGATGTGCAAATACCATCAGTGTTGGTAAAATTCGCACAGAATTCATCCATTGCTAAAGGAACTAGAGCATTGTTAAAAGCATATTCAAAGAGGTATTCCATACCCTTCCTTTAGAATGTCTGTTAATTCATTAAATTTCACCTCATTTGCCCATTCTGTCTACACAAAACCTAACACGTACCTTGACTCACTTCTTTCAACCGTTTCTTTGATGAAGAAGGAGCAGTTCCTTTGGAAGGAACAGGGGTGATACTTCTTCCCCCTGAGTTTGTTCCGGGGACTCTTCTTCATCATCCTCCCCTATTAATTTCCTTCTTCTCATACTTTTTCTTGGGGATTCTAATTTTTGCTCATCAATGGGTGTTTCTTGATTTTGTTCGGTTTCGAGGGTTTTGGTAGGAGAAGGGGTGTTTTCCATTTTAGAGGTGTTGGTAGATTTTGAGATTGGAAAATGTGAATTTCGTGAGGTTTTTGCCATAATGTGAGGTAAGGTTGGGGTTTTATGGTTTCTGATACCAGTGTGAGGAGTTTTGTCAATGGCGAAGATGAAGAGTCTAAGGAACACGGTTTCTTAAAAGATGAAATAAGAAGAGGAGAATGCATGTAACAGTGAATAGTACACGCGTAAAAAAGAAAAAAAAAAAAAAAAACGAAAAGAGATAAATGAGAATCAAGATTTAATTAAATCTGATTCCTATATTTTTGGGATTTTTCGGATTTTTGGATTTTTATGAGTTTTTAATTTTTGGAAAGAAAATAAATGCTAAGGAACTTGTGCTATAGGAACAACTAATGCTACATATCAATGTTCTTCATATTATGCATGTTTCTACCTTAGGAACAGTAAGGGGAGTATTATGTGACATTTGTGAGTTATTTTATTCCTTTGAATTCATGTTTATGTTTTAACATTCTAATTTGCAATGGTCTTAGGCAATTAAACACAATTATTTTACACACAAGTCACTCAAATTGATTCAAGACATGGGGGAATGAATAGGAACAATCACTTAATTTTTATTAACTCTAACTCAAGCCTTAATTTTTCATATCTATCTCTTTGTAAAGGCTTAGTTAGTATATCAGCAATCTGATTCTCAGTTTGACAAAACTCAAGTTTAATCAAACCTTTTTCAACATTTTCTTTGAAAAGTGATGTCTGATATGTATATGTTTAACTCTGAATGATGCACTGGATCTTTAGAAATACTAATAGCACTAGTATTATCACAATAAATAGGAACACAATCAAAGTTTATTCCATAGTCACTAAGTTGTTGTTTTATCCAAAGCATTTGAGAGCAACATGCAGCGCTGCTACATATTCTGCTTCAGCAGTGGATAAAGCAACTGTGTTTTGTTTCTTGGTACTCCAAGAAACTAAACTATGACTAAGGAATTGCCATACCTGAGGTGCTTTTCCTATTTACAAGATCTCCAGCATAATCTGCATCTGCATATCCTTTTAGCTCAAATGTATCACTTCTTGGATAGTAGAGTCCAAGATCATCTGTTCCTTTAAGATATCTAAGAATTCTCTTCACAGCAGTAAGATGAGACTCTTTTGGATTTGCTTGAAATCTAGCACACAAACCAACACTGAAAGCTATGTCTGGACGACTAGCAGTTAGATACAAAAGTGAACCAATCATTCCTCTATATTTTTTTGATCAACACTTGTTCCTATGGAGTCTTCATCTAATCTAGTTGAAGTTCCCATAGGAGTGTGATTTATCTTTGAGTTTTCGAGGCCATATTTCTTCAATAGTTCCTTTATGTATTTTTGTTGGTGAACAATTATTCCCTTTTCAGTTTGTTTGATTTGTAGTCCAAGAAAGAAATTTAACTCACCCATCATACTCATTTCAAATTCATTACTCATGAGATTGAGAATTCTTTGCATAATGTTTCATTGTAGCTCCGAATATGATGTCATCAACATATATTTGAACAAGTAAAATGTCAGTTCCTTTAGATTTTAGGAACAAGGTTTTATCAACCTTTCCTCTTTTAAAATTGTTTTCTAAAAGGAACTTGATAATCTCTCATACGATGATCTAGGTGCTTGTTTTAACCCATAAAGAGCTTTATCAAGCTTGTAGATATGATTTGGGAGATTATTTTTTTCAAAGCCTGGGGGTTGTTCAACATATACATCTTCATTTAGATAGCCATTTAGAAATGCACACTTAACATCCATTTGATATAATTTAAATCCCATGTAAGCAGCAAATGCAATTAAAATTCTAATGGCTTCTAATCTAGCTACAGGAGCAAAGGTTTCTTCATTCTATTCCTTCTTGTTGATTATAACCTTTTACTACAAGTCTAGCTTTGTTCGACAATGGTTCCATATTCATCTAGTTTTTTCTAAACACCCATTTTAAGCCAATTACTTTTTGTTGTTTAAGAGGGAACTAGATGCCATACCTTGTTTCTTTCAAACTCATTTAATTCAGCTTGCATGCAGTAATCCAATCAGAGTCAGTTAAGGCTTCTTCATGATTTTTGGTTCCATCATTGATAGGAACGCATGAAATGCACAAAATTCCTTAACTGAGATCTAGTTTGCGTACCTTTGGATATGTCGCTGATTATGAGTTCCATTGGATGTGACTTTTGTTGTTTCCAAGGTTTTGGTTGAAACTCTCTTATAGGAACATGTTGTTCCTCATGAGTTCCTTGAGTAGATGAGGAACTCTGATCAGTTGTTCCTCTGTTAGCCTCGTGACTCTGTTCCTTCATTTGAGGAACAGAACATCTTCTCCTCCTTGAGGAACAGGAACATCATTGATGTGATTATTCCAATTTCCTTCGTTCCTTTCCTCTTTCACTTCTTCTTCTTCTTTGAATCTGCATTTTTCACTTGGTTGTACCAACCCAATCTCATAGTCATCAACCTGTATGCTTGGATTGTATTTGTCAGATTCATCAAAGATTATGGAATACTTTCTTCAACACACATAGTTCTTTGTTATATACTCTATAAGCTTTACTATGTGATGATTATCCTAAAAATATTGCTTCATCACTCCTTGCATCAAATTTTCCAAGATTATCTTTTCCATTATTATGCACAAACACTTGCACCAAATGTTCTAAAATAGTGATATTGGTTTCTTTCCAAAATAAAGTTCATAAGGAGTTTTTTAATGATAGGTCTCATCATGGCACGATTAATTATGTGACAAGCAGTATTAACAGCTTCAGCCCAAAAGTTCCTTGGAAGCTCACTAGCAATTAACATGGTTCTAGACATTTCCTCCAAAGTTCTATTTTTCCTTTCTACAACACCATTTTGTTGTGGTGTTCTAGGGGCAGAAAAATTATGATCTAGGCCATTATCTCTGCTTAAGTCATCAAATTTATAATTCTCAATTCTTTGCCATGATCTGATCTAATGTGCATTATTTTATGACCACTCAATGTTTGAACTCTTTTAGCAAAGACAAGGAACTCATCATAAGTCTCATCTTTACTAGGAGAAAAATAACCCAAGTATACCTAGAGTAGTCATCTACAATAACAAGTACATACCTCTTTCCACTTCTACTTTGAATTCTCATAGGTCCACATAAGTCCATATGAATTAATTCTAATGGTTTAGTGGTACTTACAATCGTTTTAGATTTGCTTACCTCGTGCACATGCATCACAAACTTGATCAATATGAAATTTTATGGATGGTAATCCTAAAACAAGATCTTTTGATCTAAGTTTCTCAAGTAATGAAAAGCTAGCATGTCCTAGACGCTTGTGCCAAAGAAGTGAATCATCTTCAATAACACTAAAAGTTAAATTGATTTGAGGAACAAGGTCAAGATCCACAATATGTGTTCCCTTTCCGTGTTCCTTCCAAGATAACCTTCTTAGTTTTAATGTTGATGATCAAGCATTTTTCTTTATCAAATTTTACAGTATTTCCTTGTCACAGAATTGAGAAATACGCAATAGATTATGTTTTAGACATTCAACTAAAAATACATTTTCAATGGAGTGTAGTGGTGACTTACCAACCTTCCCATGGCAACTATGTTACCTTTCTTATTGTCACCAAATGTTACACTTCCACCTTCATAGGTTGTGAGTGAGAGAAACTTAGTTTTGTCTCCTGTCATGTGCTTGGAACAACCACTATCGAGATACCATGTTTTTTCCCCCTCACTCCAACCTGAAAAATCAACTATTGTTAGTTGTAGGAACCCCTCTTTCGTGGGTTCCTGTTCTTGACTAGGATTATTTGACAACCATTTTTCTTACTTATTTACATTCTTGTCCAATCATTCAGTTTTTATTGACATTGATTTATGTAATGACCTACCTTTCCACAATACATACAAAATTTTCACTAGGTAGATCACATATTTCTTGTCTTGTTCCTTTTCTTGTAGTTTTCAAAACCAAGACCTTTTTCCTTCTGGTCTGTGGTTTCTCAATCCACTTAGGAACAACCATGTTTTGCCTCGTTCCTTGCGACAACCAGTTCCTTTTTAAGATTACAGATCTGTTCCTTTAAAAAATTTTTTCTTTATTCAAATTTTCAATCTCAGATCTGTATCCTTTCAAAGGATTGATCTTATATCAAAGGAGCTAGAACAGGGACAAACTCCTTCAAGTGTGAAATCTCTAAATTAATTAGATAATTTTCATTTTTCAAACTTTCATAATATTCTTTGATTTTTAAGTTTTTATCAAATAAATCAAAGAATCTTGTTTCAACATCTGTTCTCATTTTCTTAAGCCATTCTATGTGTTCTTGCAGACCTTTAGGCTTGTTCGTTTGTTCACGTTTTTCACGTTCATCTCTACATTCAAGAATTGCATCATAAAGAAGATCATATATTTCAGGCTTAGTTTTACAATCTAAGTCTGACTCAAGACCATGTTGACTTACCTCAGCTTTTCTTCATCTTCTTTTTCATTAATGTTTGCCATGATGCAGAGGTTTGCTTTTCTTCAGTTTGTTGTTCCTCTTCTTCTTCCGTCTCTGAATCTCCCCAAGCAGCTATCATGCTTTGCGACATTTGCCTTAGAGAAAGGTGCTTGATTCTTTGTTCCTTTCAGCAAAGCGTTCCTTGTTCCTTTCTTTGGTTTTGTCATTTTCCCAAAGATTCCTTGATGAAGTGATCTGTACTACCACATTTATGACAAGCAGCTTTGTTAGAAAATTTCTTAGTTTTACCTTTGAAGTTTCCATTCTTCATGTTCCTATTACATCTTTCGAAATTTTCGAACCATGAGGGCTGCTTCTTCTTCTTCTGAGTCGAATCATCTTCATCATCTGCTTTGAGAGCAATTGATTTTGATTTGGAGCTTTCACCATATTCAGTATCAAGGTGAAGCTCATGAGTCATAAGTGACCCTGCCAGCTGTTCTAAGTTGAACTTAGTGAAGTCTTTTGTTTCTTAGAGCAGTGACTTTAGCCATCCATCTGTCCTTAGGAAGACTCCTAAGAACCTTTCGAACCTGTTCCTCAGATGAAATAAACTTTCCAAGAGAAGAACTCATTAATAATGTTAGTAAAACGAGTAAACAGTCTCAATGCTTTCCTTAGTTTCATGCAGAACAGTTCATATTGATTCATAAGTAAATCAATTTGGATCTTTTGACGTCATTAGTTCCTTCATGGTTACTTCTAGTAAATCCCATATTTGCTTTGCGGATTTGCATCCCATGATCCTATTATGTTCATGGGGTCCAAGTCCACAATGCAACAGTTTAATAGCCATGGCATTTACTTCCATTTTTTCAAAATCAGTTTGTCATAATCAGAGAGGGGTTTTAGAGTTACCTCATTTTTGTCATTTGTAGTTGTGACTTCGAAATCACCAACTTCAATGACTCTCCATACCTGATAGTTTTCAGCTTTGATGAATATCTCCATGCGGTTCTTCCATAGTTGTAGTACTTCCCATTGAACATAGGAGGCCTTTGAGTGGAATAACCTTCTTCAAGTTTCTCGGTGGTATTCATTGTTCCTTGGATCTTTTTCTCAATAGGGTTTCCTATCTTACGTGAGTTCTGTCTCTGATACCAATTGTTATTTCCCTAGGAACACTACAAGAGGGGGGTGAATTGTAGGTGTAGAAATAAACGTTACTTTTTGCGGAATTTTAAACTTAAACAAATAAACAAGCTAGAAGAACACAAGGGATTTTTACGAGGAAAAACTTCTTGGGCCCAACAAGAAGAAACAACCTCGACCACTAGGGATTTTAAACTCAACTCTTTCACTAATTAGGCCAAACAACTTTGTTACAACCTAATTCTAATCTCGAGCCACACCTTGAGTTCCTAAACTCAAGTTCCTGAGCCACTGTTCCCTTAACAGTTCCTCTCAACTTCACTCGAAGTTTTCTCACTCTACAAGCTTACTCAAAGCTTCTCTCTTACAGAACTTCACTCAAAGTCCCTTACCCCAAAAACCAAAATACAATTGATCGAAATAAGCTTAGTGGAATTAGAGTAAAAGCAAAGAACAAATGGCTATTATGAGAGAATGAAGGCACTGACACTTAATTAGTTAAACTCACTTAATTACTTAGTCAGACACTTTGGAACGACTTCAATATTTATAGTGACAATAATTAGAACGTGGAATTAAAATGTGTTCATGTAAATCCATTATCCCATGATGTTCCTTCCCTAAGGAACACGTTCCTTACACATCCCATGATCCCATGATCACTTTGACGTGGAATGTATTGTTACACTCCTAAGATATAGGAGTTCTTGAGCTTTATCCGAAAATCAGTTTAATTTAAAACAATTTAATATTAAAACTGAATTTAATTTTAAGAAAATATTATCTTTTAAATAAATCTTTAAAAACCGGATAATATTTTCTTATTTTTTCGAAAACAAAATCTTTTTCTTAAAAAGATTTTCATTAAAACTGATTTTCTCTTAGATAAAACGTTACCTATTATTTAGGCATGACTTACTCAACTTCATATTGAACCGTTTAACTCTCAAGCCTAAGTCTAGTTCCTTTTACTTGTTAAGTTCCTTTAACAGATTTGATTAGTGCCATCATTTGTTCCTTACAAGAGAACAAACTCTCATTCTCAAATAAACTGCCAATGTTCCTTACCATCT
Organism: Beta vulgaris subsp. vulgaris; assembly: GCF_026745355.1. Taxonomy (NCBI): domain Eukaryota; kingdom Viridiplantae; phylum Streptophyta; class Magnoliopsida; order Caryophyllales; family Amaranthaceae; genus Beta; species Beta vulgaris. Next base: position 39,109,192 of record NC_079207.1, on the reverse strand, counting down.
TACTTGTTCCTTTACAATGGAACTAGAAAATAAAACGTCTTGCTTTATTCTTCTTGATCCAATGCTGCTCCAGTATCAACTTGGAAACATCTTACTTTATCTTCGAAATCCTCACTTGACTTCTCCTTGACCTAGTATTCTCTTTGTTCCTTTCGATGATACCTTAAAAATCATACACTTAAAATACCTTATTAGTTTACTACTTAGTTTGCATCTTTGTTCTTTTGTCATCATTAAAAATAGGGTTCAACAGTTGGTTTTATATAAACTAAGAGAGATTTTGGTATTATTAGTATTAGTTAGTTATGTCATTTGAAGTGAGGATCATAATTTATAAAACTAGAGTTAAGCAAAGCTCATTAACTAGTTAACCCAAGTCTATTATTACTTAATGAGTACATATATGTTTATATTGTAGATTCCGGTTTCATTGAGGAGCCGTATTGATTGCTTGATATAGTTGATTTGTTGTATTTCAAAAGGTAAGATTTCTTACTAAAATTTTTGTAGTTAGAGAAGAGTTTTGAAGAGGTATGTATCTCCTTTTGGTTGAAAGTGGTTTGGAAAGGAGGATGTTCCTCAATTAATAGAAAGTTTGGTTGGTAAGGGTGGATGTTCCTCCAAAGATAAAGATGTTGGTTTCCGAACAACAAATAGAAAGTTAAAGGAAAGTTTATGGAAAGATATATATCAAATAGTTTTGTGTTTTTAAAGTTGTGGGGATTGCCTGTGTGGCATCTCAAAGAATGGATCTTGTCGGGTTTGGCTCGATTTTATGAATAGTTTGGGGGTATGTTAATCAGTACCTCGGACTCTGATCTTCTGCTACGGTTTGGCCGTTTGTAGGTGTCACACTAGGATCTTTGTCTTAGTTTTATCCGAGGGCCTAGCTAGCCGATGGAAATAAAGTTGTTCCATTCTCTAGATTTATAACTTTGAGACTTTTATTATTTTTGTCAAAGAAAAAGGAAAGAAAGAATTTGGTTTCAAAAGGAAAGGAAAGAAAAGATTGGTTTCAAAAAGAAAAAGCAAGAATGTATACGTTTTGGAAAGAAATACAAAAAAAGGAAAACGGGTTTTATAAAGTTGTATTTAGTATTATGTTTTGAAAATATTAATTCAGTTAGGTAGTTATCCTTAACGGTTATTCCTACAATAACCGTGGAATAACACTTTTAGATTTCGGGTACTTATGCATGGATGTATTGACTTTAGAGATGGATAAGGATTTTGGAGAACTTGGTTTGCTGGATTATTCATATAGGTTTATAATTTGGATGCGGGTCCTAAATTGAATTTTAGGCAGTCCATATTTCAGACGGAGCTCTGCCGAATTTTTTGTGGAATTTTGATATTATTTAATTTAATTAGCAACTATCCGGCTAGGTTTTGTGCCGATCACTACCTCTTCGTCATCCTTGGCCGTTTGAGGGCGCTCGTACTACTTCGGGTTCTCTGTGATATACACCCCGAGGCTGCTTGAGGCCTGACCCTGTTCTCGCTTTCTTTATTTCAAGTCCTTTTAGACGTCGTTATTTTATAGGCTATTCACATAGCACTCTCTTGCTGTTTGCTGGTCCCCTTGTATCTTTCTTACCCTTCCGTCGTCAGTTTCGAACTGCATGAGGAGCTAGTAGGTAGATATGGCAGCCTTAGTCCTGCTCAGCGTGGGTCTCCCCATTATTATGTTGTATGGCAGAGAGATGTCTACTACCAAGAAGTCCATCGGTAGGCTTCTCCCCTTGCCTTTTTCGCCCATCCGAATGGGTAATTTTATTGAACCGACCGGGTGCACTGAGTTGCCCCCGAAGCCTATGAGCGGCTTATTTAGGGGTATGACATCTTGTTCGCTGTACTTCAGCTTTTTGAGGCACTCGCGTGTGATGATATCAGCGGATGACCCACTATCCACAGATCGTCGTATGGGCTATGCAACGTCCGATTTGGCTCGCCGAATGTCATAACAGGACAGTTGGCCCGAGGCAGTTGGACGTCAAGCACTTGGCGCTTGAGACTCTGGAGGTGGGCCTTGCGATGACACCGATGAATCCCTCAGTGTCCCCGCTATTCGACTGGCCTACTTTTTGCTTCCCTTTCTCTTCGCTTGTATGCTTCAAATAGCGGTTCAGCTTACCTTGTCGGCCAGGCCATCCAAGGATTTTTTGAGCTCTCTGCAGTCCTTGGTGGTGTGCCCACATTCTTTGTTGGCCTCCTCCAGGCGCAACTCGGCTAGTCGCCTCCCCTCCTTGGCGGTCCACATAGCATCATGGTGCTTTTTCTCCTTCGCCCTCAGCTCTTGGACCTCCTCGAACAGCAAGATCCGGTTCTCCGCCACATTTGACATCCGGATGGAGAACTATTCCAAGACGATGGTTAGTAACAAAGAAAGCAAGGGAAAGGAAAACGGAGCAAGGGGAACAAACTTATATTAAGCCATGAACAATAGAGCTCGTTCGTCTCATTTTTCCCAGAGGGCTCGTTTATGTAATCGCGGTCGACCTGGGTGCAGATGATGTCCATTGCATCGTTCACCCTTTTATTCTTCTCCTCCTTGGATAACTTAGTAAAGGGCAAGACCGCCTCAGTCATGGTTCGGTCGGTCTGTGAAGGCTTAGGAGAAACAGGAGTGTAGCCCGGGCTATGAACCGAGACGAAATCGGAAGCATGCAAGGACAGGACGGTATCATCGGCCCCGAACCCCGTTCGGGGACTGTTGACCTCCACCGATAGTTCGGTCTTCGACTTCTTGGCAGAGGCCTCCTTATCGGCCCGAGCCTTGGCTGGCGCCATCTCGGTCAAAGCGACCTTGTCATCAGCCCTCTCCTTGCACTTTTTCGGCTTGGGGTTGGACGGATCCTAAAACGGATGAAAAGTTTAGCAAAATCCGAAAAATTGGAAATCAGAAGGGGTTCGGAAGATAAATACCTTGGGCGGTGTAGGTTTAGACAGGGTATTGGCTTTCATTTCGACCCTGATCCGAGCAGCCTTCAAAGAAGCAGCAGTTAGTCGTTAGGCCATCTCCTGGTCGGTTTCTTTTATGAATGCAAGGAAGCCTCTGCAAGAGTAACCAACAGCTAGAAATATAAAGCAAAGTAAAGAATAAGCAAGTTAACCGGACCCCCTGTGCCGAATTACCCTTAGGGAAAGTCGGGCTTAGTCCCATAGCGGCCAAGAAATTATCATTCTTGAACAGTTTGCAGCTCGGGGCCAGTTTCCAGCAACAAAGACCTCCCCGCCATCAACTATCTTGGCCTCCAGCTGCATATAGCAAGCAGCCACAGCCTCCTCCTCAGTTAGCTCGGGCACTTTAAAGTTCAGCCCATGATTGGGCTCGACGGAAGAGGGCAAAGTTAGGACGCCCCATTCTCCCCCAAAGTAGACGAAGGCAAATCTCGACGGAACCTTTTTTGAGAAGAGGGAGAATCAAGAACGGTTTGGTAGCCTCGCCGAACCTGGAAGCACCACCAGCCCGGACCATGCTCACCAGCCATCATTTCAACTAATTTGTACATATGGCGCCATAGAGTCAAGGTCGATCTGACCCCGATTATCTCGCAAATCACCTGAACAGCCATAATCCCTCCCCACGAGTTAGGAGATAGCTGGCCCAAGCAGAGGTTATAAACATTCAGTAGATCCCTCTCAAACTGGGTCAGAGGGAACCTGAGGCCCCTTTCCATAGCCTTGTAGTAGAAAGATGTGCAGCCCGGGGGAGGGGCCAATATAGTGTGACCTGTATCAGGTCAGACCAGGAGGTATGGGTCCTTTATTTGGAATCTTGCGGCGTGGCCCCGAGGATCCTCCAAGATGCCCTTTATTAGAGATGAGAGAGGAAACTTCGTGTCCGGACTACCCTTCGAGTCTATCTCAGGATACTCGAATCGACCGGATGTAGAGGCTTCGCCTTCTTCGCCCGGCATAGTTATCCTAACTACACCATCAGACAAATACCGGTCTAAGTAACTCCTCGAAGAGGGATAGGCCAGGGACACCTCCCAAGGAAGGGGGATGGCGCCCTCGGTCTCCTCTTCCTCTGCATGTGAAGGTGTACTGGGGACATAAAGCGCGTCGAGTACAGCCGAGGGATCCGGGTAACTTATCAAAGTTGACACCAGCACCATTCCCATTCCCCTCACCTCCTCGGCTAAATTATAAGGAGGTGAAGAGGAGTGTCACTCACTCGGACGAGCTCCCCATTATTTATCAACAAAGGGGGTCGCCCGATTTTATTAAAAGGAAAGGAAAAGGACTTAAAGAAAATCAAAAGAAGAGTGTGCCTGGTCGGACGAAGAACTGAACTCGGACATAGAGAGAGAAAGAAGCTCGAAAGTAGAGAGAGAGAGAGAGAGAGAGAATTTCAAAGTTTAGGGAGAATTATGAAAGAAAAGATCCCTGAAATCTCTCTCCTCTCCATATTTATAGGCGAGCTCCTAAAGCGTCGCACCCCGCGTCCGATAATGGACCGGGACCTGCCTCTAAAAGCCCTTAGTGGGCCTTTCTCAAACAGCCCAAATGTTCATTAGTCCAAGCAGCGCGCCCCAAGGAAGGGGAAACGTCGCGAAGGTTCGCCCATTCTCCAGAAGTTGTAACGCCACAAGGTTTCCTTACAACTCAATAATCCATGAATGTCATGTGGCATTCAAGAAGCAGTGAAACTATGATCAGCTCGGTAGCTCAACACTGAGCTCACCAGCTCAAATCTACTCGGCATTGAGCTCAGCCAGCTCAACATCAAGTGCCTCAAAATCAGATCAGCTTCTAATGTACCTTCTCGGACGAGCTTTGGGCTCATTAGCCCCTCATCCGAGCAGCGCCTAACCTACTCGGCCCAGGGAGGCCTTCCCTCCTAAGTAGAATCACTTCCCTAGCCTAAGGGGGCTTAGCGATAGAAGGCACCTGCTCGGACAAGCTTGGGGCTCGATAGCCCCTCCTCCGAGCAGCGTCCAACCCACTCTGCCCAAGGAGGCCTTCCCCTCCTTGGTCGAGTCACTTTACTAGCCTAAGGGCGCTTGGCGAAAGAAGGTACCTGCTCGGAGAAGCTTGGGGCTCGATAGCCCCTCATCCGAGTAGCGTCCAACCCACTCGGCCCAGGGAGGCCTTCCCCTCCTTGGCCGAGTCACTTTCCTAGCCTAAGAGGGCTTGGCGAAAGAAGGTACCTGCTCGGACAAGCTTAGGGCTCATTAGCCCCTCATCCGAGCAGCGTCCAACCTACTCGGCCCAAGGAGGCCTTTCCTTCCTTGGTAGAGTCACTTTCCTATCCTAAGGGGGCTTAGCAAAAGAAGGCACCGGCTCGGACACGCTTGGGGCTCGTTAGCCCCACATCCAAGCAGCTTCCAACCCACTCGGCCCACGGAGGCCTTCCCCTCCTTGGCCGAGTCACTTTCCAGCCTAATAGGGCTTAGTGAAAGAAGGCATCTGCTCGGAATAGTTTGGGACTCGCTAGATCCCTCGTCCGAGTAGCATCCAAACTTGGACACAAGGAGTGTGAATTAAAGACCAGGTCAGCACGCCTCTCTCCTCTCCATGGGAGACCGGGTCGGCACTCCCCTCTTCCTTTCATGGGAGATCGGATCGGCACTCCCCTCTCCCTTTCATGGGAGACCGGGTCGGCACTCCCCTCTCCCATGAATAGGAGACCGGGTTGGCACTCCCCTCCAAGGGGGATCGGGTCGGCACTTCCCTCTTCGTTCCATGGGAGACCGGGTCGGCACTCCCCTCTACCATGTATAGGAGACCAGGTCGGCACTCCCCTCTCCCCTCCAAGGGAGACCGGGTCGGCACTCCCCTCTTCCTCCCATGGAGGACCGGGTCGGCCTCCCCTCTCCCCTCCAAGGGAGACTGGGTCGGCACTCCCGTCTTCTTCCCATGGGAGACCGGGTCGGCCTCCCCTCTCCCCCCCATGAGAGACTTGGGTCGGCTCTCCCTTCCTCACCAGGGCCAGGTCAGCCCCCTTAGAGTTGTGGGTCCTCCTTCTCCGTTCCTAGGGGCCCATAGTAGTCAAGGTTCCGCCGCGAATGGGCGACGCTCTGCTAGGCTTTCAAAGTCCCCCACTCCAGGCGTGGGGCTAATTGTTCGGGCTTATTTCCACGCTATAAGCCAATTAAGGGAGGATCAAGGTTTAGTAAGCCACTCAACCTTCAGAGGCCCACCTCTAGGCCTCTTCCCAGCTCTTAGTGCATTCCAGCTGGTTTACAGCTAGGGATCCCAGAGCACTATAAATACCAACCCCCCTCATCAATGAGCAGGTATTGAATTCTTACCTAACAGACCAGAGCATCTCTAGAGAGACTTTATCTCTCTAGCTTAATCACTGACTTGAGCGTCGGAGAGGCGATCCCGGAACCACCTCCGAGGCAGTCTAACCTTACCTTTTGCAGGATCCCGGCGTATGGACTAGTGACTCAGTACATTAGATCTGACCCGGTGTTCCCTTTGTGAAACATTAGTATCCTTAATTTCATAGCAGAAACAATGATAATGAGTCAAATTATTCGATTGCTTAATGTCTGATTCAACTAAGGCATAAAAAACATTTCATTCATACTCAACCTGTTGACAAAAATCAGCATGACTTATACAGAAAAGCATGTCATTTAAACTTAGTTCATTACAGAGATTAAAGTTAAACGCGTCCATGCGATGACGTTACATTAGAAATTGTGGATTTTTTATGTAATAGGATGAATGGAACATGATGCGTGGCATGCAACATGGTTGCACCAACACGCAACGTGACGACGATGTGTGTGTGGTCAGGCAATTTAGTCGTATGCACCTATCCGAAAATAAGTTTCTTCGACTCTCTTTTAAATTTTAATGCAGAAGGGGAGTAAGATTCATATCCACAGGAAAATAGGGACAAGTTTTATATTTAGCTGGAGTCAATACCTAGATTAATCAAGGTAATAAGTAACCTGATAAAAAGGGGGTTTTCAAATGAGTTATACACAAACTAAAATTATGGTGTTACATTAGGACACTCAAGGGTTAAAATTCCCTTCCTAACTTTTGCAGATGATACTCTGGTGTTTGCTAAAGTTTCAGAGGATAGTGGTTATACAATTAAAAATATTTTAGATAAATATTGTTCTATGTCAAGCCAACTTATTAATTTTCACAAGTCTGCATTTCAATTTACGCAAAATGTTTCAGAAGTGGTTTCTGCTAATTTTTCTAATATCCTTCAAATGGAAAATTTCTTCTCGTTAGGTAAATATCTTGGTTGTTAAATTATTGATACCAAAGTAACAAATGCAACATTTGCTAAAAGTCAAGAAAAAGTGACTTCTTAGTTGACCAAATGAAAAGCAAACTCCTTATCTCAAGCAGGTAGGACCATTCTTATTCAATCTAATCTTGCAACGAAAGTCAATTATCAAATGCAAAGTTTTTCTTTGCCCCATACAGTTCTTTCTTTCCTTGATAAATGTTATAGAATTTTTTTTTGGAATAAAGCCTCGGATGCTAAATCTCCGCATTTGATTGGGTTGGATAAGATTTGTAAATCCAAAAAAAAATTGGACGTTTGGGTCTTAGAAAAGCTAAGAATAATAATGTTGCCCTTCAGTTCAAACTTCTTTGGAAGATATTAGATTCTCCTGATAATTTATGGGTTAATTTAGTTAAGAAAAATTATTTAAAGGATGATGATTTATTTTCTTATAGAGACAAAGCTAATGTTTTGTGGCAACAGAGAAAACTAATGGGGTTAAGAAGTGCTTTTAAGAAGGGGTTAAGATGGAATGTTGGAAATGGTGAGAACATTTCCTTTTGGTATGATAATTGAGTCTTTAGCTATTCCATTGCGGATATATGCCTTGTTGTTAGTGGCTCTGAAAGGATGAAAGGTAGTTACTTCATTAATCAGGATCATCAATGGGACAAATCTCCTCTTATGCAGTTTATCCATCTATATAATTAATGTAATAACTAATTTATTTATTCCTAGCTAGTAATCAACTTTCTGACAAAACGTTTTGAGACCTCTCCCCTGATGGAAATTATTCTGTTAGGTCAGGTGTTGAGCTTATTCAAGGTCTAAACTTGCAGCCGTCTGAGTCTACAGTTTTTCATTGGATTTGGAAATTAAATGTTCCCCCAAAAATTAATTTTTTTATTTGAAAATTTTGCCAAAATGGACTTCCTACAAAGAAAATGTTGGAATTAAGCTATCTTTTTCTTCCTATGGAGTGTGTCTTTTGTAATTATCATTATGAGGATTCATCGCATCTCTTTTCTAGTTGTCCTTTGTTATAGATGTGTTTGAGGATCTCTATAGCCATATGAACTGGAGTGCTCCTCCTACTATTGTGAATGACTTGCCCTTTATAGATCATTTCCTAAAATTGAAATCTTGTTTTTTGATCTCTCAAATTGAGATTTGTGCTATAACTTGGTGGTTTATTTGGTAAACCGAAATGGAGTGATTTTTCGTCAGAAAAATGGTTCTCTAGTTGAAGTTAGTGCGATTATTAGAGCTTATGTGCATAAGACTATGATTTATTAAGCCAAAGTTTCTGAAATTGATGCTTAGTTTTTTTCTTCAGTTTATTCAAAAGAGTAGTGTTTCTTAGGTAAGTCTAGGATTCGGGATCAGGTTAGTTGGTATCTTCCTCCTTCCACTCCTCCTTCCAATTATTGTAAAATTAATTTTGATGGTTATAAACTTCCAAATGGTCAAGCCTCTTTTGATTTTGTTATTCATGATCGAGAAGGGAATGTTTTATTATGTGGTGTTGTTGCTTTAGATTCTTCGATTTCTATTCTTGCTGCTGAAGGTAGGGGCATAAGAGAAGGTATTAGAGGGACAATTTCTTTGGAAATTAGAAATATCATTATTAAGGGTGATAATCTGGTTGTTGTCAACTATATTATGGAAAATTCCTTGGACAATTAACGCTGTTATTTTATATGCATGTGACGATTTGAAGCAATTTGAAGATATCCAAATTCGGCATGCGTTTCGAGAGGCTAATGTTGTTGCATATTGGATGGCTAACTACTTATTGGTTTGATGTTCCTGATTTCCCTTTTGTTGTAATCATCCGCAAGGATGCTTTAGGATGGCCCAATTATTGGAATTGCCCCTAGGGTGGCAAGATCACATGATAATTCTCCTTGAGAAATGAGATTGAATCTCAACCACACGATTGGATTAGAGTTACAACACTTCTTTATTAGAGTTATACCCCCTAAAAAATTTTGAGCCCAAAAATAATTTATTTTTTTAGTTTTTTTCTTCTAATATTCTTTTCTTGAAGTTATATCACTTTTATAATAGAATTACCTCATTTATTCATAAGAATTATAGCGCGTAAAATTCATTCACATTTCTCATGTAATTATGCATTCTCACCTGAACTCACTTATATATATATATATATATATATATATATATATATATATATATATATATATATATATATATCAAAATCACCAACTCTTGCCCAAATCTCTCTATATCTCTATTATAAGGGAAGGGGGGGAGCAATGGTGTCCTCTTTTGAAATGCCTATTTTGCCCCCTTCCCTTTATAAATTACAAAAGAAATGTCAAAATCAAAATCGGCAGTGAAAGAAAATTACCGAAGATTAATTTACAACACTCACTCACAAATCGCTTAAAGAAGAAACTTTACAAATCACTCATACAATTGAGAAAATCATGTTATAAAAATTACGCAAATCACTCAAATAATCAGGAAACTTTATTAAAACTTAAAATTAACATACAAACTTAAACTAATAACCTAGAACGTCAACACATACAAAAACATTTACAAAAATTTACTTACAAATCACTATTCTCAAGAACCATTCACAATTAATGGTGGGTCATGATAAGAACTAGAGGTGTATTTATAATGAAATTAGAAATTAGAAGTTAGACAAGGAAAAACTTTTACATTTATTTGGACCTATCTTTTTTATTATATAATAGCGATTGATTATCAAGGTAAAAGGTTTATGTAAAATATCATTCAAGAATTAAAGTACAAAATATCTCTGTTATATAAGGGAAGGGGGGAGCTATGGTGTCCCCGAATGAAGAGACTATGTTACCCCTTCCCATTCTAAATTACAAATTTATTTACAAATCAAAGGGGGCTTCAAATAAAAATACCAAAAATATAATTATAACAATCACTCACAAGTCAACTAAAATGAGGAAACTTTACAAAAACTTAAAAATTCACTTTCTACAACCTATAAAAAAATTGACTTGAAATCAAAGTGTTCACTTTTTTTACAATTTACGAAGTACTATACTTAATTCAAAAATCAACTAAAAAAATTATAATATTAGAAATCATAAATAAATTCAATAAAATTTCTATTTTGTTCATAGAATTTAACTTTGTAAAGCAAAAAAAAACAAAAAAAATGGTGAGAGGCTTAAGTGATAGAAACTAAACAATCAAATTTTGCAACTAAAAACAATTATAATTCGTATGTCTAATGTTCAAATTTTGACTCTTATGCTGAATAAATTCGAATTTCTATTTCGAAAAAAATTCAAGCACACATCGCGTGCAAAAAATTCTAGTTACAACATAAACAAATGAATAAATCAATAAAGGAAAAGAATAATATAGTAAGAAAGGATGCAGTAAATATTAAAATTTCGATCTATGAAAATCCAGAGTGTCATATTAAGTCTAATATGGAAAACTTTGTATAAGAAATCCAGGAAGAGAGTGTATAATAGTCAAATTCCGATGAAACAGTAGTCTTATTAGACTTTTAGTCTCTGTTCTCAAGCTATACATATTTCAAAAACATGAAAAATTTGATAATGATCATAATTCTAGAGTAAAACAGAGCAGATAGCACAAAACATATTCTTATTCTAGAACATCGTTACATACACAGATCCTTAATACTTCTTCTATCATACATGTATAGTATACAGCATATGTAAAATAGAGACAACTGCCGACATATGACAAGTTCACAAGACCTTGGGTCTTAAAAGTTAAAAGCATCATCATATTTTCTTACAACCAATTTATGACCATAAAATCAGCCATCCTAGCAACCCAAATCCGACGACAGTTTTCAAAATAGCTACCAAATTCCTGCTTGAACCCGAATAGCTATGATCAATTGGGTAAAGCTCACCCGGAGGCGCAGTTATGTAGATGAAACCGGCTGACGAAGGTGGCGGCGGGCAGTAAGGGGTGTACGACTGTTTCTTAGGTGGTGGTGGAGGTGATGGCGGTGGTGGTGGTGGACTTGAATAGCATGATGGGTGACCACAAGGTGAACAACCACCACACTTTATAGTTGGGTCAGATGATCCTGCCAATCCTGTTTCATCAAGCTTCCTTAATTGAACATATCCATAAACTGGAGCTATAAAAATTAGGATTAGTAGTAAGGTTGGTATAAAACATGATAGTGATCTTTGTGGTATTGGTAAGGCCATGTTTAGGTTTAATTAATAATTGGGAAAAGTGGACAAGAAATATTATGAGGTTATGTGTAATAAGTTTATTGTTGGTGAAGCTTTTGGTTCAAGTGGTGAGAGTGAGTTTGAAGGGAAATAAACTTTAGGTTCATAGAATGATATGATTTGAGCCTAGGAATTACGTAATAGAATGTGGCATGTTAGTTAAGTATGCGTAGGATGTAGACAAAGTGGGTTTCTTTTCCTTGGTTAGGTAGTTTTTGGATTGTATTTAAGATGACAAGGTGGAATGACTAGGACTTGTTTGATGGACGATTATTGCTTTTGATAGAGGTTTTTAATTAAGCATTAAGTTTTTGAAGGACTTGTATTCTTGCTTTACATGTGGAAGGTCCGCATATTGGGTCCCACAGTGCATAATTTCGGAACCTCTTAGACGGTATATGTAATTTCTTTCACTAGTCATCAAGGTCGGTTTATATTAGGTAATGTATGGTCTTAGATCACACTATTTTCTTCTTGATTTCTTGATGATAAGCTTTTTATGGTCTTACTCTTATCCATGTCATTATGATGTGAACGGAAATCTACAACATATTATTGATCTTCTAGGTGCTATTGTTGTTTCCCATTAAAACTAAAGTGTTGTTTAGAATAAGTAACATGAATAAATTCTAGTTACTTACGTTTTGTGTCATTAATTTTAGCTACTTATGTTTTATATCCTAAATTTGTGTATCTTTCACATCTTTTGAGAGTTCTTTTATTCACAATTATGACAAGATTAGTTGTATTAAAAAAATAATATTTCTTTCGATATTTTGAGAAAGGAAACGACAACACATTGATCTAAGTTGTGTCACGCAAAGGCAACCATAGACAAACCTTGTTAGGGATTGCATGACTAATCAGTGACTGGAGCTAACAGTTATTGGCCTAGGGGAGTTGGCACTGACGGGCAAAGATAACCCTAGACGAGACGTATTAGGGTTGAGCAAACTGACTAGCAAGCCAAGCTAAAGATTTTTGGCCTTTAGGGTTGCCACTTTTGCACATAGCTGAGATTTGGGTTGAGCTAATAGGGCCAGCCAATTTAATAGATTTTTGAATGTTAATGACTCTCATAATAATGTGATTGAATTTCTCATGTTGTGTCCTTGTTTTGAAATGTTTTAGTTATGACTTATTCATATATTTCCTTTTGTTGAATATATATATATATATATATATATATATGTATTAAGTTGGTAAAATGTAGGGATCCTATTGAACTGGCACCTCGCACAGATACAACCAGTCAGGTTTTTAGGTCTGACTTCTTGGAGGGAGGTGGGATGGTAAGGGAAACCTCGCCCCCAAAGAGCCTCTAGTGGGATTTGATCCCTTGACCTTGAAGTCATGAGGCCAAATCTTCACGTACCACTAGGCCAAGTCTTGCTTGTGCTGACTATATAGTTGACTAATTTCTATGATGAGTTGTTACGATACATATTTTGTAACGGTAAAACTTATTTATTAAGTGATTTGATATCATATTATTGGCATCAACTGGTGTGAAACTTGGCCTAAACAAATATGAACAATACTCATTAATGGCAAATTGTTGATGATGATGATGCAAAAGATTTTATATATTCATGACAAGTTATGATGGTTTAATGATATATGTTAGTTGTAATACTGTAAACAATAGAGTTTATATACATTATAAATAAAAAACACTAGTAGAATAACTAGATATTGTTGCGGTCAAATTGATGCGGTTTTAGTTGTACACAACAATAGACCGCGCAAAAAATAATCCAAAATATCATATTGCTGCAGTTGTTAGAAAATACCGCAGCGATAGATAAATTTATTATTTTTTTAATTAATCTATTGCTGCGGTTTTTTAGAAGAACCGCAGCAATAGATTTTTGGTGAGTATCAAAGGCTTCTAAGTTATAACTCCCTTTTGTCACGCTTAGGTGCCTCTGAGGCTCTCATCCCATCTCTCCCCTCAGTCTCTTACGCCTCTAACCCTCATCTTTGCACCTCCTCTACTCTCGATTTTCTTTGGATCTTTACACCTCCTCTACTCTCGATCTTCTTCAGATCTTCGTACATGAAACACTCTCTAATCTGTTCCTCATTGTTCACCTCAATTTTCTCTCTCTTCTCTTCATCTGATCCACCTTCAATTTCTTCTCAGAAACCTTCAACAGCGCAATCTGTGCCAGAGATATGGATTATCTTATCTCCCTTAAACCAGCGACAGCGAGAATAACACCCTTGTTGCAGCGAGAGAAAGCGGGTAGGTCGCCGACATCAAGGAACGTCGCCTCCGTCGCCTTTCGGCACTAAGTCCTCCGTCGCCTTCGTCACTGTATGCACCAACTCCGTCGTCGCTTTCTTCACCAAGTTCTTCGTTGCCGTCTTGACCGATATTATCTTTCGTTTTATCAGATCTACTATTTTTATTTTCATTTTTTTATTTCTTTTTCCTTTCTCAAGATGTTATGTATCCTTTAATTTTATTGTTACTGTTTCGTTGATTAGTTTCATTTTCATGTATAATTTTTTACTTATTATTTTTGTTTTTTGTATATATTTTTATTTGTAATTAGTGTTTCTAAAATATCATTATTATTGAGTAAAAGTTGTTTTTTATATATTTTTTCTGTAATAAAGTGTTTGTAACAATATCTTTTGACCCAAACCGCAACAATAGGGTGGTAATTACAAATAAATATTAAAGGATATATGGTATCACTACAAAAAAAAAAAAAAAACTGAATCTAGCAACCAATTTTGGCAACCATTTTAAATTGGTTGCTAAATTGGCAACCAAATGTTGAAAAGTGGTTGCTAAGCTTGTGTTGTTGGTTGTTATTATAGATGAGCAACGAATTTATAATTTTTCGTTGCCAATATAACAACTGATTTACTTTCCCTTGCTATTATAGCAACTGATTTGAATTTTTAGTAGCCAATATATCACCTTAACCAAATCGTTGCTTATTGGCAACCAGATTCCTATTTTTCGTTGCCAAGCTAATGTTGCTAGAGTTTTTTAAATGGTTGCTAATTGGCAACCAAAATAAAATGGTTGCTAATATTTATTTTGGCTGCTAAAAATTTATATTCGTTGCTATTTTAACAACCAAAACTATAATTTCGTTGCTATTTAGCAACCAATCAAAACTATAATTTTGTTGCCATATGTAACATCTATGGATACTTTAAGAACAATTGTTATACTAGTTATTTGAATAATGTGCATCTTTCTATTAGGGAGCTCATATGTTAAGATACTTCACAGTTACGCGTGCTCTGCTATTTAGCAACGAAAATTAATAAGTTACGAAAATCAAAAAATCGGTTGCTATTTAGCAATGAATTTGTAGTTGGTTGCTAAAAGGACAACGAAATTTACTTCTTTTTCGTTGCTAAATACAATTAGTGACTGACCCTTTACCAACCAACCATTTTCGTTGCGCTCTTAATTGTGGGGCGGCTAAAACCGCAGCCATAAGCTAATTAATGATCACCGCAATTAAATGTTTTCCACTAGTGAAAGGCGTTAAGCCCAAACTAACGACACAATTATACAAGGTCCAATAGCTCCCCCTCTCAAGTTGGAGCATGAAGATTAAAAATGCCTAACTAGCCAAGTACATAGAGAAACTGAGTTTTACCAAGAGCCTTATTCAATATCTACCCTAGTTGTTCCGTTGTAGACACATAACTCAGATCAATAAGGTCATCCTGAATGGCATCTCGAATGTAGTGACAATTAGCTTCAATGTGCTTGGTGCGTTCATGGAAAATCGGGTTTCCTACAATATGTAAGGCATACTTACTATTACAATAAAGGTACATAGCTCGAGGATGATTAACACCGACTTTCTAGAAGAGCCTTAAGCCACTTATGTTCAGAAGTAATGTCTGTTAATTAATGATACTCAACTTATGCAATTGAGCGGGATACAATATATGTTGTTTCTTAGTTTGACAAGAGATAGGTGAAGCACCAAGGAAAACAAGCCAAACAGTCAAACAACACTGAGTTACACGGCAACTAAACCAATCGAAATCACACTGACCTGACAAAGAAAAATCACATGCGTAACTAAGCAATATACTTTATCCTCGACAACCTTCTAAGTAACGAACAATGCAAAGAGAAATCTCCCAATGCTCCTGCCGAGGTTGTTGCACAAAATTAAGCCAAAATATGAAAACCATACGCCAAATCCAGCTGAGTAAATGACAAGCATATGAGACGCCCAACAAGGCGCCTATGTGACTCCAGATTCGAGAGCAAGGGGACGGATTCTAGGGCAATAGTATGATTTTGTTCAATAGGAAAAGCCATCGGTTCCGCCCCAAGATCCAACGCATATTTGCGTAGACATAGAAATAACCATCCAGGCTTCGAGCAACCTCAATAGCCATAAAATACTTCAAAGGACCTAAATCCTTCATATGAAAGCAGGTACCCAAATAAGACTTCAACGAAGCAACAACGAAAGAAATCATTACCAAAAATGATGAGATAATCAACATAGATGAGAATAGAAAGCTGAATATCATTCTAAGAAAGAGTAAATAAAGAGTAATCTGAGTATGATTGAGTGAAATCATACGAGATCAAGGAAGCAACTAACTTACCAAACAAACAACATGAATCTTTACGGAGGGCATACAGAGACTTTATTTCTGAGACGACAAACCAATCCTGGTTTGAAAGGAGTGAATACAAGAGGTGGTTTCATATACACTTCTTGGTCAAGGTTTCCTTGAAGAAATGTATTATGCGCATCCATCTGATGAAACTCCCAGTTCTTATCAGCGACAATAATGGCAAGAAAGGCAGGAACAATAAACATCTTAGCCACCAGAGTAAATGTTTCTGTATAGTCAATACACTCAACCTGGTGATTCCCAAAGATAACTAGACGTTCAACGATGCCATCTGAATTATGTTCCACTAGTGGAAAAACATTGAATTGTAGTGGACTGTTGTTGCAGTTTTAGCCATGTCGCAATTAAGGGTGTAACAATAGGTAGTTATCTATTTTTGCGGTTCTAGAATTGCAGCAATAGGAGAACCTATTGATGTGGTTTTGGCAGCAATTGTAACACGCCTAGGACTGTAGGGGCCCAGTACTAGATATTGTCCTCTTTCGGCCCTGGTCCGCAAGGATTTGCTTTGGTGTAGAATCGATGTGCTGCCGAAAAAGCCTCTAATAGGTTAAGGTGTAAAATCCCGACCCACAAAAAGTCGAGTATATCATCACTAATGCACATCCTGGTCCAACAACTGTCCTTAATAACTTACACAAGTTCTTCCAACGCATTTTTTCCTCACACATGTGCACCAGGAGGTCACCCATCCCTGGACTACTCACAGCCGAGCACGCATAATTGTTGTGTAACTAAGGAAATGAGCTCCCTAAAAGAAAGATGTATCTTGTTAGAATGAGTTGCCCGCTAAATCCCATTAAAGCAACCATGAGGGGTATTACATACACCCCCACTTGAGAACAGCAACGCCCTCTTTGCGCCTGAGGCTCCACATATTCGGATACAACATGTGGGTCGCCCCAGCCTGATGACTGACGGCCTGAGACTCCAGATATTCGATCTAGCAACCACTGGGTCGCTTCTTATGACAATGCAGCCCCATAATCCTCCTCTACTAGGCGCTTGAGGACTCTTAATATTCGGCCTTACAGCCTTAGAGTTTCCCTAACACGCGGTCGCAAGGTTGCTCTAATACCTTTTGTAACACTCTGTCTCTTCCGGAGTCGAGTATATCATCACTAATGTGTATCTAGGGCCAACAACTGTCCTCAATAACAACAACAAGTTCTTCAGGTGCAGTTTGTTCTTACTCATGCGCACCCTATGAAACTTCCCAGGAGGTCACCCATCCCTGGATGACTCCCAACCAAGCACACTTAACTCTGGAGTAACTAAGGAAATGAGCTCTCTAAAAGAAAGATGCATCTTATTAGAATGAGTAGCCTGCTTAATTTTCTTAAAGCAATCATAAGGTGTATTACATGAGGCATACACCTTTTAATAAAGAAGGCTTTGCTTTGTTCTCCTCAACTTCCGATCTTAGGCACCTTCTCCTCTCATTTTTGGAGCCTCTGTCCCTGTAGGTACTAGAAGACTCGAAATGGGCCCTAACTCTGATACCATCTATAACACCCCTAGTTGTGCAAGAGTCCACTAGTATATATTGTCCTCTTTGGGTCCTAGATAGCAAGGATTTTCTTTGGTGCAGAACCAAAGTCCTATCCAAAAGGCTTCTACTAGGTTGAGGTGTCCACCTATTAATAAAGATGGCTTCGTTCTCCTCAACTTTCTAGGTGGGATAGTCAAGATCAGGTGCTTAAGATCAGGTATCCACCTCTTGATAAGAAAGCCTTTTGGTAGGACTTCGGCTCTGCACCAAAGCAAATGC
This sequence comes from Beta vulgaris subsp. vulgaris, assembly GCF_026745355.1. Lineage (NCBI taxonomy): Eukaryota > Viridiplantae > Streptophyta > Magnoliopsida > Caryophyllales > Amaranthaceae > Beta > Beta vulgaris. The sequence continues at coordinate 39,091,326 of NC_079207.1, read as the reverse complement.
TTGCAGGCTAGGGCTCAAATAGGACAATATCTACTAGTGGACTCCTATAGACTTAGGGGTGTTACAACAATAGGGTGGTAAAAATAAATTATTTTTTAAAAAAATTAAATATTTATTCATTCAACATATATGTATGTTACAAGCACTTATTAAAAATAAAATTATAAAAATAACTTTTATTCAATAATAATGATATTTTACAATCACTAATTACAAATAAAAATGTATACAAAGAACAAGAACTAATAGCAAAAAAAATAAAATAAATGAAGTAATAACTAATCAACGAAATAGTAACAAGAAAATTATAAGATATAGAACATCATGAGAAGAACGAAGAAAGAGAGTATATCTGCAAGACGGCAACAAATAACTTGGTGAATAAGGAAGTGACGGCGAAGGCGACGGAGGACTTGGTGCAGACGACGACGAAGGCAACGTTAGTGGATGCCAACGACCTACCCGCTTTCTCTCGTTGCGACAACGGTGTTATTCTCGTCCTCGTGGATTTCGAGCAGAGAAGATAATCCATATCGCCGTCACCATTGCGTTGTTGAAGGTGTCCGAGAGGACATTGAAGGTTTTAAAACATTTGGAATACTTTTTGGATTTGAAAAGGGAGTCTAAATGGGCTTGAGGAACCCAAACAATATTTAGATTAGGAAAAGGAATTCTAGATGTGTAGGGAGATCCAAACATCAATTTTTACTCATCATTAAACTCTATTTGATGCCAATTACCTTTTCCTAAGCTCACAAGGAAAACACATATATATAAATAAACCCATAATTTTTCCCCACACAATATTTTCTCTCTCCTCACTCCAAGAAAATCAGCACCCCTTCTCTTTTTTTCTCTCTCACGGTTTTTCCTTGCTTCCTTCCCAAGCAACGATTTCTTATTCAAAAAGTAACCTTCTATCCTAACAAAGCACTGCGCCAACCACCGTTCAACCACTGTGCTGTTGGCACGCCACCTTGACCGGAGCCCTTTTGTTCTTTCCTCTTTGTTTTGATTTGATTATCTTTCTTCCTCCTCAAGTTTTTATTAAAGATAGTGTATCAAGATTTGTTTTTAGTTTGATTATGTTTAAAAGCTTTAGTTTGATTATTTGATTATGAAACTAAGATTATATAATTTATGTATTGAAGAAATAAAAATTCAAATTTATTTATTATGTTTCGATTGAATTTTTAATTATCAAAGCATGAATTTTTAGGGTGTTAAACATTAGAAAATCATAGTAGTATGTTATAAACTAGGAAATTTTATCCTTATAAGTTTAAGTATATTTAAGCATGTTTAAAGGGAGTTTCTACAGATTATATGTTGCTGGAATTTCAAAAAGGATATTATTGATGGAGTTTAAAAAATTTTAATGACTAGTATAGTATATAGTAGGAAATGTTAGTAATTAAAGTATTAATGATGGAAAAGACTTTTACATATTTTAAAAAGATATTTGAAATATATTTTAAAGTTGCTGAAATTTATTTGAGTATTGATTTTTGGTTATGTTGAATTTTATTAGGCGGGGAACATATGCTAGACGACTTTTAAGGTTGTGAAAATGATAAGCCAATTTGTCTACACAAGGTACGTACATACCTATGTGTTGATGTGCTTACTATCATGATTTTAAGGATGAAAAACATGTATAGGAACTATTTGAGTTCATATATGATTCATATTATTTAAGATTTGCATATTTTGTGTCGTTATATGAAACATGTTATTTATGAGATTATATTGTGTTTGTATGGAAGATTCATGCAAGCATATGGTTGGAAACTTTATTTTATTAATTCACGTGGAGGAATTTATATATATATATATATATATATATATATATATATATTGGTATGGATTATGATTGAGTCATGTTGTTCCATTTTTATTATTATTTCACTATTCTGTGAGGATTGAGGACCTTATTTGGTAAGTTGATATTTTTATACCTTTGAAAGGTAATTTGGTTGTTGTCTAGGTTCAACAAATAAGGAAGATTGGATTAAAGAATGAATTGATCTTGGGTTGTTAAGTTTTGTTATTACTTATCTAATCCAAAGATAAAAATGAAAATGTATTGTTTGATTATTGTATTATCTATATTGCTTGTGTGTTACAACAAATAATAAATGGTAAATTATGTAAAGTGAAACGTGGATAGCAATACCTTTAGACTTGTGAACGTCTGATGTATGGACTAGTAGGGAGTTGGAGTACATGGGTAGCCCATGGCTTTACTGGGATCGGGTTGATCACCATTCCCCTTTTTATTTTAAAGGTTCCTCGATATCGTTCGTCATGGGAATATGGAGAAGCGCTCGTATTTCGTATTCCAAAGGGAAGGATGGTTTTTAGTCAGACAACTCGTTCCATTGTCTATTCCATTTAAAGTAATTGAATTATTGGTTGTGGAATTTACTTCAGTAAGAGTTATCTGCAAGTTGTTATATTATTATTTATTCATGTTATTATGAAGTAGTATCATGTTAGGTTTGTTTATTAATTTATTATGTAGTATTCAACTTTTCTAATTACGTGTTTTTGTTTGTGTATGTTGATCATGGCTATGCCTTATTGATTTTGTGATGATCCATTTTGGTGAACAAACTCTCTAGATTAATAGTGCATTGTCATCTACAGGTTTGAAGATGATGCATCATTGAGTTAGGGATTAGAGAGCTTGTATAGTTTAAATTATTTATCGTACACTAGTTTATATACTTTATAGTAGGTTTGGTTTTAAGTTAACATTGACGTTGTTGGTTGACTTTTGAAGTTGACTTTGTTGTTAATTAAATTTCAAATTCTAAAGTTAGTTATTATGTTTTCCACTGCAAGATTCTGAATAAGCCGCTATGTTATCAAACGGACGATAATGATTTGACGATTCTCTAACTTTTATATTAAAATGGTATTTTGGAAAAGAGAGAATTAATTATCACACTATGCAACATTTTAATAATAGTCTCAAATTGGGCCTCAAACATAGCAAATAAAGAAGAAAAAGCTTTCTAAATTTCTGTTTGATCACACAACAAGTAAACCCAAACAGATTGAGAGTAATCATCCACTGAAGTCAAAAAATTAATAACATCACAAGAAGAGGTCATACAATATAGACCCCACAAATCACAGTGAATTAATTCGAAAATGTGTTCAAAATTCATGTTACTAACAGTAAAACGATCACATGTTTGTTTGGCTTGATTACAAACTACACAACCTTTATTCAACTCTTTCTTATTACTACTCTTACTAATAGCAAGAACTAACTTGACTACTTTGTCTAAAGGATGCCCCAGTCAATGAGGCCAAAACTCAAACTTAGAGATAACTCAAGCAGACACATCATGAATAGTAGGGATTTGGCGAAAGAAGTAGAGTTCATCTTAACATTCACATGCTCCAATCAAGTTCCTCGCACGTGATCTTGTATAGCACAAAATGAATCAGTAAATCTAACTACACAAGAAGACGCATCAATCATCTAAGAAACATAAATCAGGTTACAAGTAAGGGTGGGAAAATTTAAGATATTATTAAGAGTAAGGTTTGAGAAAGGATCAAACGACCCTTCATAGTTTCTACAACAATTTGACAAGCAGGCAAGCGAAATGACATTCCATAATAAATTGACCATCTGTCAAACATGACCAATTGCCAGTAACATGGTGCGAATCACCAGTGTCAAGTATCCAAGATAATGAATGTAAATCACATGTTATACAATCACTAGTGGACTTTTGAGTATTAATCGTATTTGTAGGAAATGATCCTTGACTTTTGATTGATGATTTGTGTGCCATATATACAACCTATCATTGACATAATCTAAGGCTAGAATATTGGAAGTAATAAAAGCTATACAAGAAAGTATTACAGAGAATAAAGCTTTCCTATTATACATATATACTAACACACCCCCGCAGTCTAAGCGGGAGGTTGGCGTACGCTAAGACTGTCCCTGAAATCATTAAAGAGAACGCGCGGAAGACCTTTGGTGAAAATATCAGCAATCTGATAACGGGACGGTACATGAAGAATGCGGACTTCGCCGCGTGATACCTTTTCGAGTACAAAGTGGATGTCCAATTCAATATGTTTAGTGCGTTGATGTTGAACACGATTACCAGATAGATAGATGGCACTAACATTATAACAGTATACCAGAGTAGCCTTGTGAAGAGGACAATGAAGCTCCAATAAAAGATTTCGGAGCCAACAGGACTCAGAAACAACATTTGCCACACCCCTGTATTCAGCTTCAGCACTGGATTTAGATAAGGTGGGTTGGCGCTTAGAAGACCAAGATAGCAAGTTATCACCAAGAAAAATGCAGTAGCCGGAGGTGGAGCGGCGAGTGTCGGGACACCCACCCCAATATGCATCTGTATAAGAAAGAAGAGTGGCAAGCGAGGACCGATACAGATGAAGACCATAGTCAAGGGTACCCTGAATATAGCGTATGATACGCTTAAGAGAAGTCATATGGTCAACCATTGGATCATGCATATGCAAACACACTTGTTGAACTGCATAGGAGATGTCAGGACGAGTGAAGGTGAGATATTGTAAAGCACCTGCAAGCTGGCGATAATAGGTAAGATCTGAGTAAGGAGCACCAGCAGAGACCCCAAGCTTGGACTTGGTGTCAACAGGAGTGGGACTGGGCTTGCAGGAAGCCATGCCTGCACGCTCAATAATATCGAGGGCATAGTTTTTCTAGGATAGAAACATACCAGAAGAGGTACGAGAAACAGCCACTCCCAAAAAATAGCTTAAAGGACCAAGATCCTTCATAGCGAACTCTGCACTGAGAAGAGACATGATAGAGAGACGAAGAGCATCAGAAGAAGCTGTGAGAATGATATCATCAACATATGGCAGGATGTAAGCAACATCAGAGCCACGGGAGTAGATAAATAAAGAGTGATCACACTGGCTATGAGAAAAACCAATATAGTCTGCAAACCGCTGATACTAGGCCCGGGGAGCTTGTTTAAGCCCATATAAAGACTTCTTCAAGAGACAAACATAATCAGGATGATGAGGATCCCTAAAACCCAGTGGCAGATGCATATAGACTGTCTCATGAAGATTGCCATGTAGAAAGGCGCTCTTGACATCCAACTGATGAATGGGCCAAGAACGAGAGAGAGCAATGCTAAGAACTGTCCGAATGATAGCCGGCTTGACAACCGGGCTAAAAGTCTCGTCACAGTCAACCCCAACCTGTTGAGACCTGCCATCACCTACAAGACGAGCTTTATACCTTTCAAAAGAGTCATCAGAATTCTTTTTATGACGAAAAATCCACATAGAACGAATAAGATTCACATTTTCAGGACGAGGAACTAACTCCCACGTCTTATTTTTAATTAGAGCATCAAATTCATCGGTCATGGCAAGTTTCCATTTCGGGTCTTGGAGGGCATGGATGGGATTTTTAGGAATGGGGGAAATAGAAGTGGAGGAGGTGTTAAGATTAAACACACGTTTGGGCTTATAAATGTCGTGGTGGCTGCGGGTTATAACCCGGTTTGTGGGAGGAGGGGAGACATGTGGGCCTGGGCTGTTAGGAGGTGGGGGGGGGGGCGTCCAACACGGGAGATGTGGGCAGGCGTGTGGTTGGCGTAGGTGAGGGCTGGGCCGAGGACACGGGTGAAGGAGAGGGAGATCTGGGGCGGACCGTGACCTGCTGAGGAGATGGGGCAGGTTCGGCTTGTGTGTGGGGCGTGGAATGCAAATAGTGCAGAATATAGGGAGAGAGGCCATGTTGAAGAAAATCATAGGAAGTGGAAGTGGGTTGATGTAAGTTAGAGAATGGAAATGTGTTTTTCATCAAAAATTACATGACGTGATATGATGATTTTCTTACTTGAGAGATCATAGCATTTGTACCCTCTATGATTGGACGGATAGCCCAAGAAAACACAAGGAGTTGACCGGGCTTGAAGTTTGTGAATAGTAGGAGATGGAAAGAGTGGATAGCATAAGCATCCAAAAACTCGAAGATGAGAGAAAGTGGGGGTTCTTTGAAAAAGAATGTGAGTGGGAGATTTGTACTTAAGAAACTTGGTAGGAAGGACATTTAGGAGGTATGTAGCCATTTGTAAAGCATGATGCCAAAACAAAGGGGGCATGGAGGAATGAGCAAGTAAGGTACGAACAATGTTATTAATGGACTGGATTTTGCGTTCAGCTTTACCATTTTGAGGAGAAGTGTGGGGACATGAAAAACGAAATTGAATCCCATTGGTTTTGCAAAATTCATGAAAGGGTCCATTATCATATTCCCGCCCATTATCACATTGAATATTTTTTATGTCTCGTTGAAATTGAGTTCTGATTAAGGCATGAAAGGAGAGAAAAATAGAGTAAACTTGTGATTTATTATCAATGGGAAAGGTCCATAGATACTTAGTAAAATCATCAAGAAAGAAAACATAGTAACGATGTCCAATAGAACTCAAAACAGGAGAGGTCCAAATATCACTGTGAACAATAGCAAAAGGCATAGTAGTAGATGACATGGAATCACAAAATGGCAGTTTAATATATTTCCCCAAGGGACAAGAAGTACAAAAATCATGATGAGCCTTATTACAATCAATCATATGATGACTACGAAGAGTATGAAAAATGTTGTGGCCCGGATGCCCTAAACTAGAGTGCCACACAGCAGGAGATGCAGCAAGAAATGTAGATGGTGAGGTAGTGGTAGGCAAGGAAGTGAGAGGATATAAGTCCCCAGTGCTCTCACATCTCAGGAGGGAGCTCCCCGTCCGAAGGTCCTTCACAGAAAACCCAAATGGAACAAACTCAACAGACACATGATTATCAGTAGTAAATTTGCGAACTGAAAAGAGGTTTTTAATGAGTTTAGGGGCATGGAGGACATTTTTTAGAGTAAGGGAGGCATTATAAGGGGCTAGGGAAGTATGACCAATACCACGAATTGGAAGTACATTGCCATTACCAACTACAATACCATTATATTTGCTCGAATTAAAATAAGAAGTAAGAGTACCTGAATTTGCAGTCATATCAGAGGTGGCACCCGTATCCATATACTAGTTGTCATCTGGGCTTTGGAAAGTAAGAGTGTGAAGAGCAGCATCAATGTCAGTGGGAGCATAACCGGTAGAGGATAGTGACTGCATGGAGTACGGGGGCGTGGCCTGCATGGTGTATGCATGGGCTGTGGGACGTGGGCTTGGCCCAAGAATGCCTTCTCCATTAGTCCGCGGGGGACGCTGCTGCCATGATGCAGTAGGATATTGGCATGGAGGAGTGGCCCAAGGAGGCTGTTGCCACCCTTGCCAGGCGGCGTAGGACCACGACGGAGGCAAAGGAGCGGCCACCGCAGACTGGTGGTGTGGGTGGTGGCCACCATCGCGGTTGGTTTTGCCGCGAGTATTATAGTTTGACTTGCCACGAGCAATATTTTTGGATTTTTGAGAACGTGAATCACGAGAAGAAGGGCGAGAGTTACCTCCGTGGGAAGATGATGAATCGTCATCAGCAATAAGGGCCATGACACTCGAATCTCGAGCACGGTCCTTGGCAGTGGTTTCCTCAAATTTAAGACGCGAACAATATCCGAAAACGAGGGTAAAACATCTCGTTGTTGAATGTTAGTGACAAAAGTGGAGTAGGTAGATGGAAGTCCAGCAAGAAGACGCATCACTAACCTTTGATCGAAAACCGGCGACCCAACATTGGCAAGCTGAGTGGCAAGGGACTGAAGCCATGTGTAATAAGCAACGACGGAGGAAAATTCGGCCAGTTTAGTGGTGGTAAATTCTGTTTCAAGATATGCAGCCGGGGAATTTTTGTTATCCCGAAACATTTGGGCAACCCGAGTCCACGCAAGTTCGGCAAGATCATCAATAACAAGAATGGAGGAAAGAATGTCGGAAGAGACTGTGACATAGATCCACTGAAGAACCACCGCGTCAAGACGCGTCCAAAGAGGAAGGTCAGCCACCTTCGCAGCCGTGTAGGCTTTAAGAGCTTTGGAGTCGGTTGGAGGGATAATATGTTCAAGAACGCCATGAACGCGTGCCTGAACCTTAAAAGCGTAGCCCATTCATGATATTTAGCGATTTCAAGGTCCAAGGTGATAGGAATGAGGGCCTTGACGTTACTTACGACGAGAGCCGAGTGGAAAGCAGGCTTTTCGGCCATTGGAGAAGGAAGAAGGTAGGGCAGAGAGGAGGGAGGAGAGGTGATGGACGACGGCTAGGGTTACACAGGAAGGATAACCAAATCTGATACCATGTAGGAAATGATCCTTGACTTTTGATTGATGATTTGTGTGCCATATATACAACCTATCATTGACATAATTTAAGGCTAGAATATTGGAAGTAATAAAAGCTATACAAGAAAGTATTACAGAGAATAAAGCTTTCCTATTATACATATATACTAACAGTATTTTAGAAAACTTAAACATGACCAGGGCTTAATTCATCAAGGGTAGAGGCAGAACCGGCAGCACTAGGGATACTTCCCACGACCTCTATCACAACAAGGGCACGAAATGGGTGCTACGGGCGGCTGGGGCAGCAACAGGTAGCGCGGTAGCAGATGAGGCAGACCCGGCAATAATAGAAGAAGTGGAGGAGGACACCCTTAGCTGAACTTTTCATTATGTTATTGTAAATCTGTAATTCAATTTGGATTCATCAGACTTAGAAGATGGCTGATCCACCTGCAAAGAAAAGGCATGATTTTCTTCCCAAACAACCTTGCTACTAGAAATATCCCGTGAGCGTTCCTCTTGCACCAAGGCTTAGTACGCACGATCAAAGGTGCGAAGAGTAGATTGGAACACATGGTTCCAGAACGATCATCATCAATACAAATAAAAAAATTAGTGGAGCTATCATCCTCCCCATTAAGGGTAAACTTGCCGCTAGAGATGGCAGGCTAATCCAACCCATCTAGCCCAGCTCACCTCGTGGGTTGTGTGGATTCAGTTCGCCATGAACCGTGAAATTAGTGTGTGGGCCGTGGGCCAATTATTTTTTAGGCCAACACACGAAAGCCCGGTACTAAAATCGTCCAGCCTGGTCCAGCCCGACCTATGAACCGGATCAGCCCAGCCCAAGTAAATATTAAAACTGTATATATTTTACTCAAATTGTGTATATTTTACTCAAATTATATATATTTTAATCAAAGTGCATATATTGTAATTTAATCAAATTCAAAAACAATGAAAATATTCATTCATATTAATAATTCTATACTATATTTAAATTATTTTTAAACGTTTTATGTAACAATATCAAATAATTCCAATGATCAAATCCAATTATTGTATACTACGAACTGCCAGAACCGCTTTTCGAACCATGAAAAGTAGTAACAGCCCGACGTGGGCCGAAATTTTTCATCCCGTGGACCAACCCGCCGAAACCGTGAATTTCACGGTCCAATCCGATCCTCTGTCGTGAAATCTTTGCCTGTCCCGCTAGGACTAAGGAACTGGCATACCCAGCCCACACCAGTGACCATCTCTACTTGCCGGCAACATCATACATGCACTTGCCGCAAGAATATAACAATAGAGTCTATACACATACTAAGAATATAACAAAGGCCTTAGGCCCAAATTATACAACATAATTATACAAACCATATATACAAGGTCCAATAATTCAAAACTTGAAAAAATGAAAGAAATTATAGTGGAAAACTTGATGAACCACGCACCTAACTAGGTAATATAATGGTATGATTTAGAATAAAATGATTATGTAATTTTACTATAATACTTCTGCACTTTTGAATATAAGCATCAAAGTCATAATTTATAGGACAAATTTTCGCCATAAACTCTATATTTGAAGTATCTTTCCATGTTGATTTGAAATCAATGTACTTACAAAACAGTCCCTAATTTGATGATATCCTTGGAAAGAATTTTTCTAGGAGTTACTAGTTTTGGGACCTGTGCATAATGCACAAGAAGTTTTTTTTTTTTTTTAATAAGATTGTTGCTACGAATGATTCCGTCCATCCTTAAATAGTTAATCATTTATGGTTGTCCCAAATACATTTCTCATTTCCATCTTTGACATGGGTCCATCCATTATAATATTATTTATCTTCCATTTATTTATTATATTACTCATTATCCCATTAATCAATTAGGGGTCTCACTCATGTACCTAACTCACTCATGTATCAATTGCAATCTTTTTATTTTGAATTTATGAAACTAAGAGTCATTCTAGGACTTTCCTTAATACTTGTCCCTAAAAGAAATGGGAAGTCTACTTAGATATGGAGGGAATGCGTTTCTTTTTCGATGCTACACTTTTGAAATTGCGGACTCCTAGGTAATATTTGGAGTGGAGATGGACAAAAAGAAAGAAAAATGAAAATTCATGTAATAGGAGAGAGATAAAGAAGATATATTTCCAAAAAAGAAAGTGATGCATCTAATTTGAAACATTTCTTTTTAGGAATTGTAGCATCTAAAAAGAAATAGTGGAAGTATATTGAATGATTTATATATTTAATGTCTATCTATGAAACTCATTATATAACTATAAGTATTTTTATCATATTTCTTTCTATGATGTTATTATGACTTTAGTATTTCTTCTAATTGCAAATACTTGGTTTACTACCTAATATTTTTCAAGCATTCTTATAGAGTAAAAAAAAGTAAATTTGATATTATAAATTCCCATCATCATTCATATATATCAAACAAAATTATCTTTGCCAAATGGAAACTCTAAATCGGTTTTGCTAACATGTCAAAGTATGAAAATAATACAAATTATGTGTGGCGTCCATAAATTCATTCGGATTCCACGTGGACTATCACCCAATTTTTCACAAAAAATGGCAAGCAATCCCTTCAATCACTCTCCATAATTTAGATAAAATTGATATGTAAGTGTAGCCATTTTCAAAAATAAATTATATTCGGCCATTTAGAAAAAAGTCACCTAAAAGTGCTTGAAAAAATCGGTCAATTATTAAAAAAATGAAGGAATCTTCGATTTTGCATATTCTTATGATGCCTACCTAAATTTATTACATAACTTATGGAATTATGTAATATTATTTTTAATGGAAATAAATTCATTAATGAGATTTTTCTACAAACACGGTTAAATTGTAGAGTTTTTAGCCTAAACTTTACACTATAGATAATCCCATCATATTTCCATTGTATTTCTACACAATTCTATTGAATGATATATAGTTAATGACTATTTATGGAACTCATTATATTATTATAAGTATGTTTGCTCATATTTCTTCCTACGATGTTATTATGACTTTAGTATTTCTTCTAATTTTTTTTGACAGTTAGTATTTCTTCTAATTGCAAATACTTGAACTAGTACCTAATATTTTTTAAACATTCTGTTATCGAGTACAAAAAAGAAAGTTAAATTTGATATTATAAATTTCCATCATCATTCATATATATCAAACAAAATCATCTTTGCCAAATGGAAGCTCTTAATCGATTTTGCTAACATGTCAAGCTATGAAAATGATACAAATTATATGCGGCATCTGTAAATTCATTCAGATTCCACGTGGACTATCACCAAATATTTCACAAAAAATGATAATCAATCCCTTCAATCACTCTTCATAATTTAGGTAAATTTGATATGTAATTGTAGCCATTTTTGGAAATAGATTATATTTGGCCATTTTTTTAAAAAAATGGTTAAGCCTTATTAGAAAACGAAGGAATCTTTGATTTTGCGTATTCTTATGATTCCTATCAAAATTTATTCCATAACTTAAGAAATCATGTAATGTTATTGTTAATGGAAATGAATTCATTAATGAGATTTTTTTACAAACACGGTTAAATTGGAGGGTTTTTAGCCTAAACTTTACACTATAAATAATCCCATCATACTTCCATTATATAAGGTTCATCCTATGCATATGACATTCAACATTAGCATTGCAATGGAAAATGAAATGATTTAGAAAAAACAACAAAAAACATGTACGCACAAACTCAACTTGAACAATGGTACTTTCTACGTCTTACAAACATGGTATTATTCTGTTCTTTAGCTACTGATGATTAGTAGGTCAACAATTACATTATTGTATCCGGTTTTAATAAATCCATTTGATATTTCTTGATGAGGTATATATAGTAGGTCTCGAGAATTTCTATGTCATCCATATAAAAAAATTTATAATATCAATGTAACACCCCGAAAATTCTCTATTTTTCAATATTTAACTACGAGAATTATCAAAGCATTATTGTCCATGTGATAATATATCGGCTTATACAGAAGATTTCAGCGGAAAACATAATAAATAAACTTAGACAACCAAAAAGTCGGCTCTGGAAAGTTGATCCAACAAAGTCAAACTGAAACTCAAAAGTCAAATTCAACGATTATAGTCAACTACGAAAAGTAAATGTCAAAGTATGATAAAACAATCTACACAAGCTCTCCAATCCCGAACCCATGATGCATCATCTTCAAAGCTGTAGATGGACAATGCATTATTGTTTCTTAGAGACTGCTCACCAAAATGGGTCATCATAGGATCAACAAGGCATAACCATGATCAATACATAATTCTAACATGTAACTAATACATAATAATCAGGAATAAATAATGATACAATAACCTTGTAGATAAATTTTACTAAACTAAACTTCACAACCAACATATTATTTACTTTAGATGGAATATTCAATGGAACGAGTTGTCTGACAAAAATCAACTTTTCCTTTGGAAGACAAAATACGAGCGCAACCCCCATACTCCCATGACCTACGATGTCGAGGAATCTTTAAAATAAAAATAGGACATGATGATCAATCCGGTCCCAGGAAAAGCCATGGGCTACCACAGTGTACTCCAACTCTTTACTTGTCCAACACTTAAGACGTGCACAAGTCTAAAATTATTGCTATTCACTTACATGATTAATAATTTATTACTTGTTATAACTCACACTACTACATAAATGACCCAATGCAACCCCTGAAAATCGTTGCAATAGAGCCCAAAACCGTTGCAATAGAGCTATTGTAACGGTTGAACAACCGTTGTTGTTGCTGTCGTTGCATTAGACCTATGACAACGGTTTTTAGGCCTATTGCAACAGTACCACAAACCTGTTGCAATAGATACCTATTGCAACACCTCTATGCCTATGGCAAAGCCCTCCAATAGTTACGTTATTGCAACGCCCTAGTACTCATATTGTGTCCCATTTTGGCATCTAATGCAACGCCTCCATATATATTGCAACATCATCATATAGCTATTGCAACGCCTCTAATACTAATAATATGCCTCATCGTGACACCTATTGCAACGCCTGCGTAGCTAATGCAACTCCAACACCATAGTAGACTAGTAGTAATACATTGATATGTACGTAAACATATATATTCATGAATTTATTTTGAAATTTTATACACTGAAGAGGAATTGTGTATACAATAATAATGAGCCCATGAACAACTTTACGAAATACATTATTACAAAAGTCAATTAACTAAAAGCTATATAAAATTTATGGTTTCCTCAATTCTCTTCAAGAGAACTTCTACATGTAAAATGCTCCAATAAATCACTCTCCATCTAAAGTGCTTTCATGCCTTCCTACATGTAACTAGTTTTCTTGAATGTGGCGTTCCATTTGTTCATTATGTCGACCTGCAAATTTAAATTTAATCAAATTAATAAAAACCAAACGCTTGTGATTAAGTTCTTTAAACATAGTTGTCCTATTATAGAACCAAAATCAAATCTTCAAGCAACATAAAGGTGCCAAATCAGATGGAGATTGTCTCGGATAAAGCGTGTAGAATAAACTAGTTGTCCTATTAAGCATGTAGAATAAACTCAAAAGTGTAGTGTGATCCAGTCTTAAGCACTTGTACTAAAGTGGACTCGAGAAAGTTTGGACTAAATTTGATCTCAAATCTTACATATATTTTGGACTGCAGTCAGAATCCAAAGAAGTACCTTTTACAAGTTACAGTACTGTTTTCGTGAGAAAGTTCTTCTGATTTTTGTTTGAATTTACCTTGTATAATGAACATTTTCAATTCTCTACTGGTATTACTTCAGATCATTGACTTCCTTTATAATAGTTCTTCATTTTGTTTTCTTCAACTTCTTTTTACTTTTCTCTATCGTTGTACCATATTATCTCCATTTTTTCTCACAAATCACAAGCTAACTGTCTTCTCCATTTTCATCCTCATCATTAGAAAACCTCATTTCACTAATGCAAACTAAGAGTTTTTTTTTCTAGCAATTTGAGTTTCTACAAACTGACGCAGGTTTTCTAAATTATCTTTGCTCCCATTTTATTCAGAATTGCAGTGCTTGTTCTAGCTTGTCTAAGAAAATACATAAGCTTGCAATAATTGTCTTTGCTCCCAAATCACATATGTTGCCATTTGAACTTGCAACCTACATTTTCCAAGGTGTAAAGGGTTGCATAACATCAACTTGCAACCTACCTTTTTGTATTACAACATATCCACCCTCTCCATTATAGCTTTTCTACTCGACGCTTCCTCTTGTGCTTTAGCAATCTGCTCATCCATGCTTCAGAGAAGACGGACAAGGTCGATTGTCCTTTTTATTCACACATATACACATATGAGTTCAATAAACATCAAGAATTTGGGAATTGCAAGTGTTTTTTTTATTAGATGGCAAATCGGAAGTCGTCTTTTACCTAATCAGTCAACTAGGTGTGTAATGTTTTCCATTTTAGATGGTGAAGGAATTTCCATACGTGATCTACTGCATCTCTTGAAGCTCAAACTATTTTATGTGGAAAAGGTATTTCATCTTGCTTGTTTTTAGTTCCTCAGAATTTGTACTTCGATCTCAGCCTTGACACAGTAAGGGGCATCAGACACCCTTTTCAGTTGTGACCTACATATGTGCATTTTCTCTTAATAGAAAATCTCATGAACTAACCTGTTAGATGATGTTGGGGGTGAGGCTTCCAGGTTTTGTTATCTTGTCGAATGGGACTACCAGTAAGTTAACAACATGATAAAATTGTTGACGCTCTTTCTCTGGGGTATCAATAAGATTCCACATGTCTAACAATGCTTTACCTAAATGATGAAGCTGCAATGACAAGGAGTCAAGGACATTGTATTTGTTAATATCAGTAAGGAATGAATTGGTAGATTCAGCCAAAGAAAAATCAGATCAAGAGGCAATCTAACGTTCTCAATCCGCTCCTGTTCTTGTTCTTCGAGAGTCTTCACAGTCTCCTCGAGTTTAGCCAAAATGCTGTCACTTATATTTTTTGCTAATCCACACAATTAGTTTAAGGTTGGAAGAATCTTTGAAATAGTCATTGAGGAATCCATGCCCAATAATGCAGCCAAGTTATGGATTTGCTTGTATATCTTTCCACCTTTTGGAGTTTTTTGCCCTTTATATTGAATGAATAATGATGAAGAAATTTGGTACTAATCTTTAGTATGCAATGGGTTTTATCAAGTGCATAACTCTCCTTTGTCCTTAAAATAATAGGTCACATTTCTATTGTAAGCCCAAGTTTAACTTAAAACTTTCTCATCTCCAAACAGAAGTAGAACTTCAAACTTTCTCATATTACCCTTAGTAACATCATCAGCTAAGAACTTCACAAAACAGTATGTTATGGTATGGTTTAGACAAAAGAGACAAGACTCTAAATGGTATTTTCAACCGAATATATAATAAATAACCTCAAATTGAATTTAGCCTATTATTTAGGGGTATATAGAGCATCTGTTTTTTAGATTGTTACTGTAGTCTATAGTACCTCCTCATTTTGGAGTTTTTTCAGCTCAGTTTGGTACTCTTCAAGTTTCTTCAATGAAAGATCATTCTCATTGACTTTCATAGCTGATGCAGAGTCATTATATTCTGACAAACCTGCTATTTCTGCTTTAATTTTTTGTATTTGTCCTTGAACTGCTTGGAACTGGTTCATTCTCTCTCGTTTCCTTAGCCTCATTTCCCTTAAAGCTGGGGTGAACGAATCCATAAAAGGGTTTGATTATTGACAAGTATAATATGGGATGTTATTATAATATTACGTGGCATTTATATTTGATATAATTGCTATGAATGACGAGTATGGCTCAAATTTTAGTTAGAAAATAGGACCTGTGTATCGTGATGTATTATTGTAATTTGAATACGATATGCGTATCTTTAAGTATTTACGTAATTTATTTAATTTAGATATTATTTAAATTATTTTGATACTTATGTAATCCAAAGACGAGTCTAAGAAGGGAAGGCATATGAATAAGGTGGATGGAGATCCATGAAGAGTCCAAGAAGATGCCCAATCAAGATGCTTAGTTCTTAGGATTAGGGGCCATATTAGATCATATTTAATTATGCATTTTATTATTATTATGCTTATAAGTTTATTGTATGGTTATTATCAATGCGTTAGAGTTCACTAATTCATAACAACATAATAAACCTAGGTCCCGCAAATATTAAGGTTAGTTTTTCCAAACATAATATACTTAATAACCCTTAATTAATAGTAATAGATCATGCCTCCGCAAGGTATTATCATTACTTTTGTGAGATAAGGTGAAATCGCAAATTTTGCAACTTAGTTTGGTTATCCTTAACAAAATCATCAAAAGCGTTTTGAATTTTAAAGCAAGAGATAGTTAAGCATGCGATATTTACCAATCTAAACAAGGATTAGAAAGGGTTATAATTAGTAAAAGAGTTTACATACCTTGAAAATGCAACGTTATAAAAAGGCCTACGTCTGCTTAGTGTTGCATGTTGATAGGATCCTGTATTCACTTATTCAAAAGGGATGTAAAAGAATTGAATAGGTGGCACACCTAGAAACTTTTTCATGTTTTTAGGTTGTTTTATAAACATAAAATTCAACTTTGCTGTTATTTTATATTTGTAGATACCATGACTAATAACAACAACTCTGTTTTCAACATCGTACTGAGGTCTGAGGGTCGAGAGGATATCTTAGAAACCCCACTTTCGATGATTACTGATGAATCAATCTAAGTATACAAACATCGTGCTAAGCAAGCCAATGATAGGTTTGTACCAATCACTTGCCTGATAATAGCATGAAACGACATGGATTCCCTTACAGTGTAGAGTTGGCTATTGATATCATTCTCCATTCATTGCCTTTAAACTTAAATCAGTTCAAGATGACCTTCAACATGAATGCATTTGAAAAGACTTTGCAAGAGCTGCATGGGTTATTGGTCAATGTTGAGAGGAATATCCCTAAGGAACCAAAAAAAGTGATTTTGATGTTTTAAAAGGGAAAGGGTTTAAAGAAAAAATGGGCAAGAAAGAAGGACAAAGGCAAGCAGGTTACTATTATTGTTGAAAAATCCAAGCCAACTGCCAAACAAAAGGTCGCCGCGAAAAGCAAGTGCTTCCATTGTCACAAGATAGGACACTAGAATAGGAACTTCCCTATATACTTGGAAGAAAAGAAGTCGGGTGCTTCCACTTTAGGTATATTTGTTATAGAAATCATTTTGACTTCTACGTGTTTATGGGTATTGGATACCAGTTGTGGTTCTCACATAGTTAATGATGTGCAGGTACTAAGAAGAAGTAGGAGGTTGGCAAAGGGCGAGGTAGTGCTTCGCATTGGAAATGGAGCACGGGTTGCTGCACTTGCCGTAGGAAGCTATAGTCTCCATTTACCATCTGGCTTTCTTTTATAACTCAATAATGGTTTTGTAAAACTCTAATGTTGTCAAACATCATGCGGTAAAAGGGGACTATAAAGGCAGCATCCGGGTTGTGCTAAAAGTTGAGTGAGCGTTTTGGTTGCTACAAGATTGAAAAGTCCTCCTATATGAGATAGCTACTAGTACATAAATAACGATTTGCCTCGGACCTGGGACCACCATTTGCATCAGACATCGGTCCGGCGGCACAGGTCTCAACGCAAATGATAGAAGATCTGCGTCGGATTAGGACACGACGCATATTATAGTCTATTTGCCTCGGACACTAAGCAACTTCTGACACACATGATCCAACAAGTAGCACCCAGCATGCACAAAATAACAAGCATTTGCGCCGGATGCTTGGCAAGGTACGATGCAGATGAAGAGCCATTCGCGTCGCACATTGCCAAGCATGCGACGCAAATGATGATTGTGAAAACAAAAAATATAGTACCAAAGCATGAATGATTTAGTACTGCATTTGATAAGAAACAAAAAACCCCTGAAAATCATGATAATTCAGGCAACTTCAATGATATTTTCGATATATACAATAAAAGCAGTAGAATTATAATTTAGAAACCTAACAACAAAATTATGAAGTGGATCTCGAAGCAGTAGAATTATAATCTACAAACCTAACAGCAAACTAAGTTCAATTTCTTTGCTACTATCCAAATTTCCATAATTTACAACTGGAACAACAAACAATAAACCAACAAAATTCTTGAATTGTCTTGAAATTGAAAACGAAAACGAAAAGGGGGAAATTTATAGCAGAAATTTAAAAACGGAATGAACAAGGAATCAAAAAAACACCTAACTTCAATTTCCATCAAATCAACACAAAAATCATAAAACCCTAATAAATAAAAAAGGTCTAGAAAACCAGGAAGAATCGAAACCGAAAAAGAAGACTCGTTAACTTTCTACTTCTTCGCTGGCGCACGACCACCATTGATGGGATTCCCGAGGAATTCGTCGTCGCTGAGATCAATCACGTCTTCGAGCGACAGCGGATGTGCATACTTCGCGCTCTTTTCTCGTGTTTTGTGGAAAAGTGATTCCATTTCTTGCTTTACTCATGTTTCCATGGCGGAATAAGCTTGCATGGAGACAGAAACTTAGAGAGAGATGAAGAGGAGAGAAAAATAAAGGAGATGAATTTGTGATAAGATTGAAATAGTTGACTAAGAGAGAATAAGAAGAGACGAATCACCATTGCTGGACTGGAAAGGAGGTGGGAAGTTAGGTGGGAGAGGTCACGTTGTTGAGGAAGAAAGAAGAGAGAGCGGATAGGATATTTTTAGGGTTTGGGGGAATAAGTTTTGTGAGAGTTTTATGATGGGCTTTACTCACTTGCGTCTCCATAATGGCCCATCCGACGCGAATCAGGCCCAAAAGTGCTTATTTCTTCATCATTAAATCTTATCTGCGTCGCACCTTCGTAATCAACTGACGCAAATGGTATTTGCTTCGCACACTTGGGCACGTCCGACGCAAAGCATGTTCGTCATTTGCGTTGCGTTCTCAATTCTGTTCGATGCAAATGACCCTACCTCCCTATCTGCTGTCATTTTTTGCGTCGCACCTTCTCTAACGTGCTACGCAAATAGGCTCTTCCTCAACATTTGTGTTAGTGCTCCTAACGTGCGACGCACATAGACTGACGTAAATTTGCATTTTTCTACTAGGGAAAGTTGGTTGTCACTAATCTCCTAAAGTCAAACAAAACCTAACTAAACCACTAACCTAAGTAAAGTGGCAAGCAAGGGTCATACTTCCACAAAGACTAAGGAACGTCCAATCGTATTAATAAATCAACAAGCAAGGCCGAAAATGAGTTAGAAGGTGTCAACTACCAACTAAAGTCTATTAAACTAAATTAAGTACTAAAGAACAAATAGGATTAGAAAAGGTATCCAACACCAACCAAATCATGATTTAAGCAATTAAAAAGGTGAAACATTAAGGAAAGAACCACGCAACTAATTGAACTTATTGACTCTTAACTAGTTCCAACCCCTCTCTCAAGGGTGCATAAAACTACTAGGGTCACAATAAAAACTTTTTAGATAAAAAATGGGACGACAAAACCCATGCATGATAGCAGCCCGGGCGAGCTGGCCCAAGTCCCGGGCGGGGCAGGGTGCATGGGCTCATGTGTGAGTACCAGACGTGGGTTATATTTAAACTAAAGTGGCAGGAGCTTTCACCGCCAAACAGCCAGGCCGGGCTGGACAGTTGCTCGGGTGGGCTTAGGAGCCCTAGAGGTTTGGGCACAGATCGAGTGGGCCAGCAGACATGCATGACTTCAAAGAGCCATATCTCTTTCATTTTTCATCAAAATCAGAATTGTGACCATTCGTTGAATAGATGTCAAGCTAAACTTTCATCTCCAACTAGAATCCTTGAAAAATGTTATTTGTGATGAAAGTTATGACCGTTCTATTATGATCCTTGTGCACAAATCTTTCCAAAAGCTCTTATTTTGGAAAAAAAAGATGCTCCACTTTATGCTTGGTGTGTGGTTTGGAGACCTCTAAGGTTGATCCTACAACATAAAACAGAACATAAGCATTACCAAACCCTATATAAATAGCTAAAGTAACTAATATTCACAAATAAGGTACAAATAACTCAATTATTATAAATTACGCAAAATAAGCTATAAAATGATAAATGAAGAGGAAAATGATTCTAAACATGAGGAAAATTAGGTATCTGATTGATATAAAGTATCACTCATCGACATTTCCCAAGCTTAACCTTTTCTCGTCCTTGAGTGAATGACATAAGATAATAACGAACTACCTTAAAAAACTAGAAATCCTAACACATTTTCATAGGAATCATGGTTGCACTTAGAATGTGCAAAAAGCCTTTTATACCCTTAGATCGATCTAGTGGACGAGTTTGCTCTTGTGAGGGTTTCCCACTTGTTTTAACCCACAACTCTAGTCAATCACAAATATAGATAATAAGCACAAAGTCATCTTTAACCCATGATTCACAAAGCAATGGAATAGAGAGCAAACTTTCAAAGCATAACCATCATCAATATGTATCCATGACTTGGGAATATAGGGGATAGGCTAAACTAAGTTTCAAATGAAACTATCAAAGGCATCAAGCATCGTTCTTAAATGGATGAAAAAGGGCCCAAAATTGATCCTTATCATCTAAATGGCATATGAACTCCCCCAAACTTGACTTTTACTAAGAGGAAACCATGATTCTAGGATTACAACAATTGAGCAATGGGTCTAGACTTTCAATGATTGAGCCATAATGGCATTCATCATTATTAAACAAGCTTTACTTATTAAATTTTCGTGCTCCTACTCAATCACTTCAACAACCCACTTTCTCAAAGATATATGGATGTTACCACTTATTAACTCTTTTACGATTTTTTTTTTTGTGTTGATGGACTTTAATAGGCCTATTATGCCTTCTGGGCTCATTGGCTCCAATTATTGGACTCAAGGCAAAAGACACCTTTTTTTAGCAATCAAATTCAACTCTTAGCATAGATTATTCGGATGCAAAAACTTGTGCACCAAAGAATATTTCAAAATTCAACTAGGGTCACTACAACTTCCAAAAGAGAAATAATTGGACTCTTTTGAACACAAAGTTTGACAATGTTTATTTATATAGTGTTTTTCAAGTTGAAAATCAAGCAACAAAGATTAATCGATCCCTAATCGCCTCAAATTACACATTCAATGGAAACACATATACTATTCTACCCAAATGTCCAATGCAAAGAAATCCGCGTAAATCTGCCATCAAAAGTCTTCCGTTGGACACAAAATGCATTGGTAATTTTCTTATTCCTCAATTTTTTAGACTTTCAATTTTTCTGTATAAAGAGAAACTCAAAATTTGAATGAAAAATAAAAGAATGGAAAAGGTTTTTAGATATTGAAAATTTGTGAAAATGAGAAAAGTAAAGAAACAAAGCATATACATCTCCCCCAAGCTAACGAATAACTACTCCCCCAAGGTAGAATAAAGCATTTTCCTCAATGCTTGAACAAGACGATCAAAAGGATGGGGGAGAAAAATGAGAAAAGTAAAGAAATAAAGTATATTCACCTCCCCCAAGCTAGCAAAAAGCTACTCTCCCAAGCTAGAATAAAGCATTGTCCTTAGTGTGTCTACACAAGTATCACCAAGGGAATGAACATCTAACATTGAAGTGCTGGACTTTGAAGCACATCCTATAATATATTGATGAACATGGTAGACTGCTAGTTACGCCTGCAATAAAAGTCAGCAACAACAACAACCGCCTTGGCCAATGCATAACTACTGCATGGACTTAATACTTCTCGCTAGTTTCCTAGTTTGAGTCGGATAGGTCATCCCCTAACACTTTTATTTCCTGCTCTATTGAGTCTACATCATTACAAATTTAATATTTATTAGCCTTATTCCATCTATTTATTTCCAATAAATGAAAGGATTATGATATATGCAACACTTAGTGATGCATATAAGACATATATACACTACCTAAAATGAAAAAAAGTGAATTTATTGCAAACTTATGCATCAACAGATGCAATAAATGATCAATTAATGCAAATGTTTTCTTTTTTTACCTTTATATATACAGCCCTTAGGGCTGCATATAACATTCTCCTTAATTCAATTGCATTTTCTTTTCAATTTCATTAGCCTTGCATCATTTTATTTATACTTCTAATTCAATGATGAAACTTAAATCAGCCTAATGACCTTGATTAATAAAATCAAGTAAAGAAAAATTCAAAAAGTAAAAGACATTTGGACGTACCTTGGATTAAGAGTTCTTCTCCTCTCCATCATTACCAAAGCCAGCATCCATAAGTCATCCTCGTGCAACCTAATATAAAAATTCATAAACCATCATATTTATAATCCTTAGCCAAATAACCCTTCCAATTTAAAAGCTCCACAAAAAACTGCCTTTGAACTTTCCAATAATCTAAATAAGGTTTAAACTTGTGTGTAAGCCTCGGTACATAATAAAATTCAATGTTAGGGAAAAAAGTCAAATATTCAAAATACGAAGAAAAGAAGAAAAAGCAGGAGAAAACACTAAAAGCAAAAAAAAAGCCATTTGCAACGGAAAAGTAAAGCTAGGGGGCTTGCACATAAGTTCTACCCCTTATTCAAATTCCTTCCTATAGAAAAAGCAAAAAAAAAAAAAAAAAAGCCAATTGCAAAGGAAAAGTAAAGCTAGGGGGTTAGTACATAAGTTTTACCTCTTATTCAAATTCCTTCGACCCATCAAAACCTTAAATTGTATAAACCTTCATGTAACCTCTAACTTTCAACCTTTAATATCCAATCCTAACACTTTCTTCATGATATGTCCAAGCTTGCTAGGTTGAAAACTTGAAAGAGCGGTCTAGGCAAAAGTTAGGGCAAAAAACAAAATCAGATGCACAACCACAAATGGCCTGATTCCGCAAGAATACATATGAATCCTCATATCGAGGTTCGACCACTACAATATAAATATATCAATATAGTTCCTATGATTTGACTTTCTAGAATTCAAAATCATTCTCTTTCTAGATCCCCACACGGACTCGACTTTGAACCTAGCCATGTCAAAGTCTTTTCCCACCTACATTTGTCTGAGTTACAAATTTAAACCTTTTATATTTCGATCTAAACTCTCCTTGACCCCGAAGGACTCTCCGATAATTCCATGGTCTCTTGCGATATCTGACTTTTCAAGTATCAATTATCTGCTAACATCTTCTCCTGCAGGTAATCAGATTGCTTATAGCCATCGACTTGCAAACTAATCATGTTTTGCATAAACTCGCGATATAAAGATTAATTCTAAAATGTAGATTGTTTATAATTATTCTTGATCTCAGCACATGTTATTTTGACTTTCCGTTTGCCAAATCTCAGTTAAAGTGGGGCTGTAAACACCAAATCGTGTCTCCCCATTTAGTACCCAATGATGAAAGATATTGTTGTCCTATTTGGTCTGATCCCAAGGAAGAACAATTGAACAAGCTAAGACCAAAAGGGTTTCCAAAATATAAAGTCTATGTATCAAATCCTAGCCTAATTTTAAAGGCCCAATTAATTATTGCTAATAATTAATTGCATTTTTTATATTTAATATTAATTATTCCCATTAATTAATTTTTAAATGATACTTAGATAATCAGATTTTTACTCCTAAAGATAGCTGATCTCGGATTTAAAAGGATAAAATTTCATCGAGAATAAAAAAGAATCATAAAACAAACAAAAATCGATCAGATCTAAGTTGCGCCTGATGCAACATATTGTGCGCGCGCAACATGTTGTGCACGCGCAACATAGGTGCCGCAACAAAACTTCAAGAATGCAAAGCTAATGCGCCATACGCTCCGGTCGTGCGCCTAACCCACGAGGTGTGTGTTAAACGCACGATTTTTCTTTAACCCTTCGCTTCGTTTTCGGATTCCTTTGCCTATAAATAGTTGAATTCATTTGAATGTTTTAACACACTTTTTCATTCGACGACTCAATACCTTAATCAATCAAACACATGCAAACACACAATTAAACACATAAAGCACTCATTCTTACATTCAAATCTCATTCAAACTTCAAGATTGTTCATCCTGAAGATCGTTGCATAAGACCCAGACGACAAAGGTACAATTATTTAGGTCTTCATGAACAATATATTCAAGGTGGAAAATATTGCAATCAGGCACAAAAAAAAAATATTCATGAAAAAGAAATTAAATATTGCAACGAGTTAGTATAATATACATACTTACATTCACAGGACTTTTACCTAAGTTACTCTTTTGCCTAGGTTACATCGTGAATAGAAGATGCCATGACTTTTGGCTAAGTTACTCTTTTGGGTTTTCAACCTAGTACGCTTCAGTTTGTTTATTCTGGCTTACTGGGATGTGATGTGGTTGTTTATGAAAAGGTTTGTGATAGAGGTATGAGTTGACTTGTAAAGGTTTTTGGTTATCGAGGTCAAGGTATTTGGCTTAGGACTAAAGGTTAAAAGTTTTGAAAGAAGTATATTTGACAAAGCTATTGTTGAGCTTATTTGCAACATTTCTTTTCCTTTCGTTTCTTTTCTTTTCGATATTTTTGCACATGTGTGTGAATTATAATGAGTATTTCATATCATTGTTACATTTTTTATGGATTTATTGACGTACTTCATATTGTTATGCAGTTTTCTCAAATTTTTTTTTATAAATTCATTTCATGTCATTTATAAAAGGCCTTTCATGTTAGTATTACTAACTTTTATCATAGCAGCCTTTATGATATTGGAGTTGTTTCGTGTTATTTTTCCTTTTTTCATTATTAAGTGTCAACTCCTTATGTAAGATCACCATGGCTGAATTCTCAATTTAAGTAAATACCCACCTATTGTAGATGGGTAACTCATTATGTACTATATCATTATTACTCATTTTTGTGTTATTTTTTATCATTTTTTTGCCACTTTTCAACAAACTTGTATTGTTCTTCCCTATTCTATTATAATTTGTCAACTTCTTATCTACCAGATCATTATTACTCAACTTTTAGTCACTTTTACTTGTTTTTAATTTATTTTTTAGCAAACTTGTATCAATCTTTCCTATTGTATTATTTTTGTCAACTCTTTATAAATCATATCATTAAGACTCATTTTTGTGTCATTTTTTAGCAAAATTATACCATTTTCTCCTTTTCTTATTATTGTTATTTGTCAACTCTTTATGTACTATATCATTATTACTCATTTCAATGTCATTTTTCACCAAAACTGTATTATTTTCCTATTCTGTTATTATTTCTCGACTCTTTATATACCATGTCATTTTTTAGCAAACTTGTATCATTTTTTCTTAATTTTTTTTATTTTCAACTCTTTATATGCATTATCATTATTACACAAAGTTATTAAGAAATATAATACCATTATAAGTTAATTATATTTCATTTTGATTAACCAAAGTTGTATCATATTTATTTTCTCTCCATTCATCCTTCCTCGTTCACCACCGCACCCCATCAACATTGTCCTCGTCCTTGTCCTCCTCTCTCTCCTCAACCCCGTCATCCATACAATGTTTTTTTGTTATTAAACTCCGCAGTCAAATTTACGACATCGTTTACTTGTCGTTGTGGCCAAGTAACGGTAAATCTCCATTAGATGAAGTATTCGTCGGAAAATCTTCTTCAAATTATTGCATATTATAACAATAAGTTTATTTAGTGACGATGGTTCTACACCATAGGAAGGTGGGAGAAGGCGGATGTCCTCAACTTCTTCTAAACTGAAACCATAGATTGATGTTACCTCTTTCGTTATCAAAGCAAATTCTTTAATTCGCTAGGTCTCTCTCTCATAAATTTCAGAAATTCGTTCTTCAATTATTTGTTGTTGATGTATCCCTTGCCAAAATTTTGAAATTAATTCTTGAATTTTTGATACTTGATTGCTGAAATTGCTAAAAGATTTGGATTTGTAGACCAATTTGCAATTATTTCTGATAGTTGTTTTTAATTCTCTGCAAATCCTTGTCATTATTGGCGGTTGTAAGGATTGTGATAACAACAACCATTAGAGGAGAGATGCGAGAGAAGTTTTAAAAAATTCAAGAACAAATCTCAAGAAAGTAATGTCGAAATTTAATCGAATTTCGACAATTCATTAGAAATCCAAGTTCAACAAACATAGAAAAGTAGCAGAAATGCCTACAAAGTGATTGTTACTCTACAAGACAAGAAGGATATTCGAGATTTAATGTTGATTTTATGGAAAGAAAAATTAGACATGGAACATGTGACAACCATAATTTTTCAATACTTCTAAAAACAACTTAACATAAATGAACTCGAAAATTCAAAGGTGTTACGCCATGATAATTAATAATAATAACTACAAGGCTATTGGTTCTAATTAAAACGATAAACAATAAGTTTTAAATAATTATTACATACCAACTAAATAGAATGTAAATTAATTATTAAAAACCTGAATATAATTCTTATAGTCAAATAAATAACAATGGAAGTCTTTTTAAAGTCTTATTAAATCGAAAGAGATCTAACGCACTCTTTAACCCAACTAGATCTAACTATCTTCAAATCTTTGCATATTAAACACTATAATATCAGGCAAAGGCTGAGCAAGATTTAATACTGTAATAAAACAAAACTATTCAATGTGTAGGTAAGATATATAGGAATATCTTACAAATTCATTTAAAAGTTGTACAAATTATATATAAAATTTATTAACTTTCTAACAACCTTAAATCCAATCTTTCTTTCTTTCTGAACTATTCAGTAAAACTTTCAAATATAACCTTTCATAATCTATGAGTAGGAAGTAATAAAATTCCAATGAACTAGCTAGGCTCACTAGATAAGGTAAACATCAAAGTCCCTAGTATGCATACCCCTAACTTGATAACGTACCAAGAAAGAAGACGAATGACAAGAGTATTGATCAATATACTCCCAACTACTAAAATATATTGTTGAGACACTATTAACTCAACATGCTTCCATACTCGAGAAATACCGCTTACCGACAACTCCCCAATTTAATTAAAACTTGATAACAATCAGGAACTTCCTCCTTTCCAATATAAATCTCATAAATAATC
Source organism: Beta vulgaris subsp. vulgaris (assembly GCF_026745355.1). Lineage (NCBI taxonomy): Eukaryota > Viridiplantae > Streptophyta > Magnoliopsida > Caryophyllales > Amaranthaceae > Beta > Beta vulgaris. The sequence goes on along the minus strand of NC_079207.1, from coordinate 39,063,917 downwards.
TCAACTCTTTCATCTTAAATATCGAGAAACAAAATCTAAGTTTCAATATATAACGTTGTAAAAACAATCTCCAATCTCAAAATGTATTTCCAAAACAATGTAAATAATTTCTGAATTCATTTTTACAATCATAGTAAGAAATCTTACCTTAGTAGCAATCACAATCAATGTATCTCAATCTCAAGTCACAAAGATTCCTCTACGAACCCGCAATTTACAATATAATAATAATATAGTATAACTCACTAGACTATACTTCACACAATTCATCTATAGATAGCACAACATAGTTAACAAGCTTTCACTAAATTGAAGCCAACTCAACTTGTCTCAATTTAAGAAGTCACAAATTAAAGTTCATAGATTAAATTAGGTCAATAGAAGTAACTTGAGTAAATTATTAAAATGTGGATGGTAAAATAACAAGAAAGGGGTTAACTCTAATACTATAAGGTTTATCTTTTATAAATCTGAAACTCGTGTCTAGATCGATTCACATCATGGCAGTGGGTTCATCATGTTATCTTGAATTTAGTAAGTTTATTTTCAATAGAATGTGAGTTGCACAAGCCACAAACTTTTTTTTTATACATTCTACAACACCACACCACAACAACAACACAACACAACAACCACTACAACAACACACCGCCACCACCATACCACAACAACATTAAGAACATTATACTTTAGTCTTTGCATAACCACTAAAACAAAATACTACAGCAACATCAAAAACATTATACTTGACCCTCGCTATACTAAAAACAACTCATGTTAATCATGATGAATTTTATTAATCAACCACCACAATATTGTACTACTAATTTTAACTACTACCCAACTAACAAACATTCCCACCTAACAAGAAATTTGGAATGAATTTCATACTGGATACTTGGGTAAAATTAGACTCGAAAATGTACTAACTACATCAAATTAAGCACCAAAAATAAACCAATTACCCCAATTTCACAAAATAGAATTTTCCCCCAATTCGATTTTGTTATGAACCCTAAGTAAACAAACCCCCAAATTCATAAAAAAATTAACCATATACGAAATTAAAGTTTAAGAATATAGCTTACTTGATTAGGGAATTTAGTAGAGTAATATTACTCAATGAAGGACCTGAAAATCTCTTGATTTGACCCAATTTCGAGATACCAACAAAAACTAAAAATGTTGAAGATGGATGACTAAATATTGATGTGTGATAATGAGTGATAACAAATCTGAAAATCTAATGGTGTGTTGGAAAAAAAGAATACAAGAAAAGAAGGTAGGAAATTTAATGGAAGAAATAATGAATGAAAGGGAAGGGAGGGGGCTACAGGAAACCTGACCCTTTTTCCTCCATTTCTTTTGTTTTTTTTTTGTTGTTTTTTTTTTTCTTTTCTTTTCATCCCTCTTTTATAATAGTGACATAATGTATAATTGGGTAGTTAACCTAGGAAATTTAGGTATTATCTTTTGACCCTTCTAGGATAAGGTTAGTAAGTGGGAAATAAAATATATTTAATAGAAGAACATTTAAAAATAAAATTATAAACTCAAATAATATAACTGATTACTAAACATGTATAAAAATACGGGGTGTTACAGAACATGATAGAGAAAATTGAGTTTGAGAATTGTTGCTTGAAAATGTTGGTAATAAGTTGAAACAGTCGGTTTATGGAAATTTCATACGTGGGAGTTGGATTTCTACGCCATAAGCTAGCCATCGCTATAGTGTAACTACACTCAAGACTAAGCTATGACGTAACGGCTACACTCAGGAATTTGTGATCTATAATAACTTTTATAGCATTTGGTGTTCAATAAAACTACTAAGTATTACTCCATCCGTTTCATTTTAATTGTTACACTTTGATATTTTACATTATTCACAAATTTCACGTTGACCATCATTTGTGATTTATACGCGAATGAAAATATATATAGTCACGTGGGATCTTGTTAGATTCATCATAACATGTATTTTATTAATATGTACTTTTTATAATTTTTATAAATACAAAACTAAAGATATATGTCCTCAAAGTTTTGTATTGGCATGCATGAAAAGTATAAGTGTCTAGATTAACATGAAACAAAGGGAGTATAAGCTTATGGTGTTTAGCAATTAATGACCTTTTCTTCTAGACTTATTTTTTAGTTTTTCAACTCATAATGTAATTAAGTTCAACTATATTACATTATAAATTGTAACTATATTACATTATAAATTGTATTGTTATTACTCTCATAATTACGCCAATGACAACAAATCTTAATCTTAATATTTATATGTATAAGAGGAACTTTTCGGGAATATGGGGAGCACTTAAAGATTTCAAACTCATAGAGCGCGCCATGTAGAATTGCCACATTATTAATTTTTGTTTTATCTTTTACAAAAATAGAGTTCTACATAGATTGAAATACATAAATATGAAGTTTTAGATAAGCAAAAAATAAAATTTAGTTTTGATGCACAGCCTAAACTATCATACATAGATTTAAATACATATATATATGAAGTTTCAAATAAGTGAAAAATAGAGTTTGGTTTTGATGAACAGACTAAATTATTATATATATGTAAATTGTGTATCAGTTTTGCTACGTAATTCAGAATATTATGAATTTTGTAGCATTGGAGAGTGCTCGAAATATGCTTAGAAATATGATTCATTTACAATATGCTTAGAAATATGATTCATTTACAATATAGTTTTACGAATTATGAAATAGAGAGCGCCACGTAGGATTGTCATGTTGAAATGGGGAAATTTGGTCGCCAATAATCTCCTAAAGTCTAAAAAAAAAGTTAACTAAACCACTAACATAAGTAAAGTGGCAAACAAGGGTCATTCTTCCACAAGAACTAAGGAACGTCGAATTGTGTTAATAAATCAACAAGCTAGGCCGAAAATGAGTCAGAAGTTGTCAACTAGCAACTAAAGTGTATCAAACTAAATTAAGTACCAAAGAACAAATAGGATTAGAGAAAGGGATCCAACACCAACCTGGTCATGATTTAAGCAATTAGAAAGGTGAAACTTGGAGGAAAGAACCAAGCAACTAATATAGATTATTGACTCTTAACTAGCTCTAAGCTCTCTCTCAAAGGTGCAAAAAACTACCTCAGTCACACATTTAAGCCACACTCATGTTCTCAAGCATACAACCAAGGGATAATCACTATCACTAGTAGAATTATTGCTTATTGCCGCGGTTTTACCCATACGCAGCAATATATCACGTTAAAAGAAACTATAAAATACAAAATAACCATATTGTCGCGGTTCTCAGCAGAAACCGCAGCAATATTGTATCAACGAAAAAATTTTGAAAAAAAGTTGACATATGACCAGATATATTGTTGCGATTTCTGTCAAAAACCGCAGCAATATATTAAAATAATATTAAAAAATTAATATTTTAATATATTGATGTGGTTCTTGTCCGAAACCGCAGCAATATATCTAACACAAAAAAAATAAAACCCTAATATAACCTAAGTGGGGCGCCCCTCACTCCCATTTCTCCCTCTCAAATCTCGCTCCTTCCTCTTCTTTCTCTCTCTCCTCTCTCTCTTCCCTCTCTCTTATTTCTCCTGGAGATCCATAAATCTCGCTCCCTTCCTTCTCTCTCCCTTCACTCTCTCTTCCTTCTCTTTTATTTCTCCTGGAGATCTCCCCAGAAATCTCCTGAAAATCTCAATCCGTAAATCTCTCTTCCTTCTCTCTTATTTCTCCTGGAGATCTCCCCGGAAATCGCCTCCTACACACTCTCTTGTTCTCCGTCGTCCGTTTGTTCCGCCAACGAAATTGCATGTTCCGCCAACCTCCGTCGAAGAACACGAAAGAACGACATAATCAGACCGACCGTTCACTTGGCCGTTCACTTGGCTGACCGTTTTTTCTGTTGGTTGTTCTTCATCGAAATCGGACAGGCCGTTCACTTGGCGACATGGAAGAGGCAAAATCGGACTTGGCCGTTCACTTCATCGGCCGTTGTTTCCTTTTTTTTTTTTTTTTTTTTTCCTTTTTAGATCTGAAAAGTTTATGTTTTAGGATTTTTTTTTATTTTCAGTTTGTTATTTTTTAATATAGTTTTTTTTTGTTTTTATTATAGCTTTTTTGTAATTAATTATTTAGTTATAACTGTTGTTTTTATTATTTTTTGTTAGATCTGTAATTATATATTTTTTTTTAGTTAATCATTTAGTTATATTTATCAGTATAATTTGTAATATATTTGGAGGTTAAGTATGAATACACTTTACAGCATTATTTACCTTTTGGAAATTTGTGGTTGAGTATTTTTGCTTTACATATTATTATTAATATCAGGTTCATTTGCTATATATTTGGGGGTTGAGTATGGATTTACTTTTTCAAATTTAAAAAAAAAAAGGTTGCGTGTGTTAGGACCTATTGTTACGTAGTATGAAACTAGTAAACCAATACAACAACTCCCAACTTCGGATTCTTAATTTGGAGACTTGTGCAACAATGATTGGCTCGGATCCCGGTACAAACTTCTGACCAGCAACCTACAAAAAGGGACCCACTCTGGAGGTTTGGGTGGTATTTCCCCCTCCGATGCTTAAGTCAGATATCAGGGATATCAAGGAACTTTTAGAGAGAGAGAATTTATGGCAGAATAACAGTACTATGCTCTGAAAAACGTACCTTTCCCCTGATTTCAAGAACTATTTATACTGTTTGAAATGACTATTGTACCTTGATGTCACCCTAATTTGGGAGCATCTGATTGGCTGAGCAAGAATATCAGGACACGTGGCAAGTGCTGATTGGCCAACACATTTTACCTTTTAACTGAATCAGGCTTTACTTTATTGGGCCTAAGTACAATTTCAAGGCCACAAGGGAGCTTTTCAGTACACCTTTTCTTCGGAGAAGTGTACTTTAGCCCAAAGAACCTGCAAGCCTTTGTACTTTTCTTTGCATAAGCGAATGCCACATGTAGGGCTGAAATAGTGCCACGTGTCATAAGGGTAGCCGTTGATTTTCAGGCTACAACATTTGCCCCTTAAAAGAGGGAGTTACCTATAGGGCGCCAAGACGGTTGATCTTCCTCTTTTAACCGACCTGGAACTGCCATCTTCTTTTTTCAAAAAAGAGGCGCCATTTTGCCGATTTCCACAGGTCAACCCCGAAGGGCAACAGTTACTTTTACCGGATGAGGGGGTCTTTTTCACCCCTCTATAAATATGTGACCTTGTCGTTTCTGGAATCATTTTAACATTGCTGAGAAATTTTCTAGAGAGAGAGACTCTGCAATTTTTACTGAGCGTTTTAGAGAGAGAATTTACTCCCGTCCAAGCTCTTGCAAACTGCTACTCCGATCGTCCGAGATTTTAACTCGTCTTTGACATTCGTCCGAGCTTTCATCTACTGGTATTTCTTCATTTATTTCCTTTATATTTTCAAGCAAATTTTAAGAAAATGGATTCGTCCTCTTCATCGAACAATCCCGGCCGCTCAAAGGTTGGTGCTAACCCTAGAACAGAGGGCCTGACTTCCTCAGCATCTTCTAGAGTTGGACCTATCTCGGCTGGACATGCATTCGTTTTCTTTAGCCATGGACGGCATAGTCAGACGACCCAGTCTTTACCTGTGCAGGGTAATCTAGCGCGCGTCAAGCAGACGGCTCGTATCAGAAGAGGGGTTAACATGCCCGCCTCTAGCTCAGAAAAGGAGGCATCAACTGGATGGATTCCCGCTGATGGAGAGCGAGAAGTCCAGAGCGCTCGTCCTGCCAATCCAAGCCCGTCTCCTGACCTCGTCCAGGAGGAATCTGAAGTTCAAGGCTCTCATGAGCCTAACCCGTCAAATCCAAGGGCGGCCTCAGATGAGTCGAAGAGGCCGAAACCTCTTCTGCCGCCGGTAGCGACTCAGACGAGCCATCCACCACCTCTTCTGAGATAAGGCGGCACCTTGGCCCCTTGTCTGACCTTAGATACATCATGGCCGAAAGTGGCTGGCTAGGACGAGTAGGTCACCATCTTGACCACCTTTCTTCGGCCATACCCATGCCGGGGTATCGGTTTGTTCTTCCTGGCCGGGAGGACACTATACTTATTGCTCCTGCTGGCCATTTTGCTGTCTATCGTCTGGCCTTAGATGCCGGACTGCGTTTTCCTCTTCATCCCTTTATCACTCGACTTCTTTATTATTACAACATAGGACTTAATCAACTTGCCCCAAATTCATGGTAAAACATCCTAACTTTCATAGCCGTCTGTGAGTTTAAGGGCGTCGACCCGTCCATGGCGGCTTTCTCACAAATGCATTATGTCTCCAAGGTTCCCAAAACTGTTAATGGGGCTTGGGTTAGCGTTTGCAATCGGCAAGGCTACATGACGTCCTGGGACAAGACGTCCAAGATGCATGCTTGGAAGGCCGAGTTCTTGTTCGTCCAAGCTCCGAACGAGGCGGTAGCCAGATGGTATCGCTTTACTAGTCGGAGCGCTACCAACACTAGACGTACAATGTCCTATCTGGAGCAGGAGAATAGCTCGGCTGAGGAGCTGATGGAATATTTTAAGGTCTCAGAATATTCCATCAATGACATCTCCTTCAAGGGTCCGTCCAACTGGATCCCTTTCAAGGAGATATTTTACAGCGACAATTTCTTGGTCGCGGCCGGTTTGAGGCCGGCCGCGCATAGAGGTATACCCTTCGATAAACTCTAAGTAAACCCCTTCGTCCTAAGTTTTTAGAATTTCACCATGCTTTTCTTTTCTTATGCAGATTCGGCCAAGGCGAAACTGAGAAAGTCTTGGAAGGGAGATATGAGTGCGTTCAAATTCACAGACTCCCTCTGGAAGGAGTTCAGCAAGACTGGTGCTGAAAAAAGAGCAGAGACGCTGGTACAGTTTTTTTTTTTTTTTAACGTCCTAGGTTATGCTAGGACGGTCTTCTTCTGCCAGAGGAAAAACTTCCGGCGTCTTTGGACGAACCCCTGCTTCAAGGAGCAGAGCGTCCTAGGCCATCCTTGGACGGTTTCCTTCTGCCAACAGCAGACCGTCCTAGATGTCTTAGGACGAAGTGCTGTTTCAAGGAGCAGAGCGTCCTAAACTTTCTATGGACGATTTGCTTCTGCCAAAGGCAGACCGTCCTAGATGCCTTAGGACGAGCTCCTTCTTCAAGGAGCAGAGCGTCCTAGACTTTCTTTGGACGGTTTGCTTCTGCCAAAGGCAGATCGTCCAAGATGCCTTAGGACGAGCTCCTTCTTCAAGGGGCAGAGCGTCCTAAGGGTTTGCTTCTGCCAAAGGTAGACCGTCTTAGGATTCTCTCTGGACGAGCTTCCTCGCCACTTTCCTTGAACTTGCCTTAGTTTTTTTTTTCTCTGGACGGGTGCCTTTTTAAGGCGTACCACGTCCAATGAAATATCCCATGCCGCTTTCCTTACTAACTTTGCTTATGTTTCAGAAAAATGCCCCAACGTCCAAAGCGTTGGCGAAAAAAACGGTGTCTAAGAAGAGGCCAGCTGCAACTGGCGACGCTCCTCCACCCAAAAAATCCAAAGACTTCACGGCCAAGAAGAAGAAACCTTCTCGGCTGATTCCTAAAGTCGAAATTGTCATCCCGGCCGAGGATGCTCTTCCAACCGTCGAGGAGAGGGCTTTGGTTACCTACACCGGGCATATCGATCAATCTGAGCAGCCTGAGACGGTTGCTCCAGTGGACGGATCCGAGGTTAAACCCTCTCAGCCGGATATGGCTTTGGACGGGTCTGCTTTTACTGGGCCAGTTGCCAAACTGGTAGGGCAGATGCCGGACGCGTATAGGACGGCCTCCCGTTCTTCTGGTGAGTCTTATTACTCAAATATAGTTAGAACACTGCGGGTTGGCGGGCGTCCGATGAGTCCGTCCAACAAACAGGCCGTGGTTATTCCAATCAGAAATATTGACGAGTCTAATCTTTCTAGATAAAGGGAAGGGACCAGCCCCTGACAGATATCCCATCCTTTCAGACGATGAATCTTCCGCTACCTTTGGCAAGATGTCATCGGCTGACCGCGAGAAGCTCAAGCTGGAGCTTTTCAAATGCTTCCCTGAACCTTACATCAAGGGGTTGAGTGGAGCATCATCAGGACATGTAGGCTACATGTCTCAACTTGCTGCTGAGGTACATTCTTCTTCTTTTGACGCTTGCCTTTTATACTTAGAACTTTTTATCTGCTTATGCAACCGTCCTGACATATCTTCGTCCTTTTTTTTTTTAGCTCTTTGCTCGCAGCATGATAACTGAAGACTGGGCAAGACTGCTCAGGAAGGAGAATAAGAAGCTCGTCCATGACGTGACGGACGCAGCTGACCATGCTCAGTATGCCATGGCCGAGCAGGAGGTGCTGCACCAGCAGTCCAAGATAGCTTGGGAAAAACGGTCGGCCGAGCTTGAGTCTCAAAATGAAACTTATCTCCTTCGGCTGACCGAAATGCTGGACGAGAAGGCGGCCCTGGAACGTTCTCTTAAGGACGAGAGAAACTCGGTCATGACAATGGCTGCTGAGTTTTTCAGAGAGAATCTCGTCCTTAGGGTGAAAAACCAAGCCTTAAGAGCTAAAGTCACGGCCACGGTGGATGCGGCCAAGGAGGCCATGAATACCATCATTGACACTTCGAAGGAGTGGGCCGTGCAGGCCTTTGGAATGATGGCCGAGGAGGAGGATATCCCCAGGTATGCTCGCCGGCTGGAATTTCAAGAGAGCCTGCACAGAGCCAACATCAAAGGGGAAGAACCCCCCGTCTTCCAAGAGTCTTCCGAAGACGAAGAAGAAGAAGATGATGTTGAGGCCCAGGACGAAGAGAATGACACCCCTCCTGACGCTTACCTTCTCCGCTTTCAATTTTGGCCGCAGGCCACTTGTAATTTTTTGTACTTTTGCTTTAGATTAGCTTGTAATCCTTTCTTCTATCTATGAAAAGTTATCTTTTTCAATTTCCAATGCTTTATACTTTAATGCAAAAGACGCCTTGTTTCATGATTGAATATTTATGCCAAGTACAAAAGCAGTTCGTCTTAACATACTTCAAACGATCCATCAGCTCCTTTGGCCGAGTATACTAAGGCATTTATCAATTGCCTAGGCTTTAATGCTCAAGTATGAAGGCAATTCGTCATAACCTACTTCGTCTGAACCATTAGTTCTTTTCTGGACGAGTAGGAGTCAGGTTGTGCCAAAACTTGTGAGTTTATAAACTTGCTAAGTTAATAACTAGTTCAGCCTGAATCTGGATAATCATTCGTCATTGGACAAAGACTTAGTCGTCTATAAATTATGCCCCTATATGCCCCCCTTCTTGGACGAGGAGGTTTTGATAACCTTCCTTCGTTCAAGAAGGAGAAAAGGCCATAATTTTTAAATAACTTGGACGTTTTATGAGGTGATTGTCAACCCGTCCATCTTATTAAATTATGAAATAACTTGTTCCTTTACTAAGGTTGTTATTTCTAAGTTTTTGGCTTTTGGACGGAAGGTAGGATACCTTTACTAAGGCGTCCTAATTCCAGCCGACCTTGTTTAGGAGATGTTTAACTCTTTAAGTAAACAAGCGGCCAATTTATGTAATTATCCATTTTAGGATGATAACATGTTCAGCCATCTCCTAATGAAAGGTGATTTATTTGCTGCTCTGTTTTTAGTTAGCTTTGGACGATAGTATATAACTTAAGCAAATAAATCAAACAGAGTCATAGAGAAGTAGAGCTGTTATTATTGAATTTTGCTTGACGGATAGTCAAGGTACATGTATACATTCTACTTTTTCCATTGTAATGCATTAAAAGAAGATTACAATTTGTCAAGATGCCCTAAACAAAGTATATCTTCAAAGTATCAGAATTCCACGTCCTAGGAATAGAACGTCCGTCCATGCCTTCCAGACGAAAGGTCCATTCTGAACTACTTCGATTATTTTGTAGGGTCCTTCCCATTAGGGGTGAGCTTTCCTAGCTCCTTGGCTCGGCCGACTGCTTCCATTTTCCTCAAGACGAGGTCTCCAAGCTTCAATGGACGCCTTGAATCTTTTGTTAAATCCCTTGCCATTCTCAACTTGTATAGCTGCATTCTCAGCAATGCATTGCCCCTGACTTCGGGAACAAGTCCAAAGCCGTCCGAAGAGCTGCCCAGTTAGCATCTCTGAGTACATCATCACCCTCAAGAGTTGGGTTCTTCAATCTCAATAGGAAGGACGGCCTCAGAGCCATATACCAGCATGAATGGAGTTCTCCCGTGGAATTCTTGGCGTTGTCCTTATTGACCATAAGACCAGCTGCAATTCTTCTACCCAAAGTCCTCTTGCATTATCTAACTTCTTTTTGATCCCGGCGACAAGATCTTGTTAAAAGCCTCAACTTCCCATTGGCCTGTGGATGAGCCACTGAGCAAAGTGAGCTTTGATTCCTTGATCGGCCAACCATTGACAAGCTTGGGTGTTTCAAACTGCGGTCCCATTGTCAAAGACGATCGACTGGGGCATACCAAACCTTGTGATAGGTTCTTCCAGATGAACCCTTTGACGTCATTGGTGGTAATGCCTCTTAATGTTCAGCTTCAACCCATTTTGTAAAGTAGTCAACGCTACTATTACAAACTTTTCTGGCCGGCAGCAATAGGAAAGGGCCAAGAATTCCATTCCCCATTTGGCAAAGGGAAGAGGGAAGAGGATTGGAGTTAAGTAGTTGGACGGCTTCTGATAGATGTTGCCATGCTTCTGGCAACTATCACATTTCTTGGCATAGAGCAAGGCGTCCTCTTTCAAGGTCGGCAAAATAGCCAGTCCTTAGAGCCTTTTCTCCTAACGCTCTCCCTCCAATGTGGGAAGCACAAGCTCCTTCATGCAATCCTTTTAAAACGTCCAATCCCTCCTTTCTGCTGATGCACTTAACAAGAGGCCGGTTGAAGGATTTTTTGTATAGAGTCTTCTTGAACCACTTGTCCCTAGCTTTCACATACTTAACTTCTAAAGGATCAAGAGGCAATTGGCAAGTCTTCTTGAACTCAATGACGGGGCTCATCCACTCATCTTCCCGGTTGAGAATCAGAACTTCCTCGGCCTTAATGCTCTTGGCCGCCTTGACCTCCCAGAAGACTGTTCTAGGGACATCCCCTTCAGCCGAACTGGCTAGCTTAGAAAGAGCATCAGCGTGATGATTTTCAGATCTAGGCACTTGATCTAGGACGAACCCTTCAAAGACTTGATCTCCTCTTTGTACAAGTTCATATATTTACTCATGGACCTCTTTCACTCAAAATCCCGTTACTTGACTGACCACCAGCAGAGAGTCAGTTTTAGCCTCAATCTCAGGGCCCACCGCTTTGCACATTTTTATGCCGGCTAAGAGCTTCATACTCTGCCTCATGTTTGAAGCCTGAATTGAACTTCATTGCATACTCAAATTTATCCCCTTCTGGTGATTGAAAATGATCCCGCCCACATCCATTCGCAGTGGAGGATCCGTCCACCATTAGGGTCCAATGCCGCTTTCCCTCTGCTGGGTCTTGGACGCTTTCTACTATAGGCCGGGTAAGCTCTACAATAAATACTAGAGCTTGCCCTTGATTGCCTTTCGAGGCTCGAATGTTAAGTCAAACATATTGACTCAACGGCCCATTTCAACATTCGGCCAGATGCTCCATCTTATGCACACTTGCCTCAGTGGCTGATCTGTATAAACAAGAATGCTATGGGCTAGAAGTAAGGCCTTAACTTCCGGCTGGCCATCAACAAGCCAGGCCGAACTTCTCAATGGACGAATACCTGCTCCGCGTCTTTCAAGCATGCTACAAATAGACGGGTATTTGTCACGAGTCTCTCTCAGCCAGAGAAGAAGCACTTACCGCGAATGGAGACACGGAGGTAAACGTACATTTTTCTCCCTCGGCCGACTGATCACTAGGCAGCTGCCGAAGATGATCTTTAACTTGCTGAAGCGCAGCCTCAGCTTCTTCCGTCCATTCAAACTTGGCATTCTTTTTAATGGTTGCAAAGAAATGGTGACATTTGTCCCCTGATTTCAAAGAAACCGTCCAAGAGCAGCCAAACACCCGTCAGACGCTGAACTTCTTTGACTTTGGACGGTGAAGTCATATTCATGATGCTGAATTTTGTCGGGATTAGCCTCAATCCCTCCTGATCACCAAAAACCCCAGAAATTTTCCAGCTACTACGCCGAATACGCATTTTTGCGGATTGAGCTTTAACTTTACTTCCTCAAAGTGAGGAAGTTTCCTTAAATCGTCCAGATGATCTTTTTCTTCTCGACTCTTGACGATCATATCGTCGATATAAGCTTCCATATTTCTCCTAAGTTGTGGCTGAAACACCGTATTGATAAGCCTTTGAAAGGTGGCCGGCGCATTTCTCAGGCCGAAGGGCATCCGAAGCCAGCCATAAAGCCATTTCTCTGTGATGTAGGAGGTTTTATCTTGGTCGTCTGGCCACATGGGAATCTGATGGAAGCCTGAGTAAGCGTCCATGAAACTCAGCAGTGCATGACCTGCTGTAGAATCTACCAGCCGATAAATCTTGGGCTACGGAAAGCTGTCCTTGGGACAAGCCTTGTTTAAATCCGTGTAATCAACGCACATCCTCCATGTGCCATTCGGCTTCGGAACCATCACAACATTTGCTACCAATCTGGATAATAAGTTTCACGATAAACTTAGATTTGAGCAGCTTTTGAACCTCTTGGTCCAACGGCCTGATTCCTGCCGGCCCAAGATGCCTCTTCTTCTGCCGGAGGGCTTCTGCCCCGGCTCAATATTTAGCCTATGCACCGCCACCTCAGGATCTATCCCAGGCATTTCTCTACGGTATAGGCGAAAACATCTTCAAATTCTCTTAGCAGCTTGATCAAGGCGTCCTTGATCTCAGAATTCAGGACGGACCCAATCTTTAATGTCCTTTCTGGACGATCTGGTCTCAAACAGATTTCTACTGGACTTTCTACCGGCTCCGGACGTTCTAGTCCTAGAATCATTATTGCCATAACCTCCTTAGCTGAATTTTTTTCTTCTTTAATAGCCAACACTTCTCGTCTTGTTGGGCAAGAGCATTAACGGCTTGCTCTCAGGAAGATGTAGCACTTGAACTTTCTTCACCTTTTGCTATAGCTCAACAATCTGACCCTTTACCTTCTCGGCCGTGTCATCCTCCCGGACCTTTGGATGCTCTGCCTTTTCTTTCCATGATGATGGTTTGAGAGTGGTAAGGTAGCATTCTCTAGCAGCTTGCTGATCCCCATAGAGAGATCCAATCTTCCCCCATCACACTCAAACTTCATTAGCATTAAGTGGGTCACAATAACAGCCTTGATGTGATTTAAGGTAGGTCGTCCAGAATGACATTATAGAGGTCAAGTCTCGTACTACCAAAAATTTCACAAAAAGCGTCCGGCAGCATCTTTCTCCCCAACCCTGACGGGTAGAGTGACGGTCCCCATGGGATGGATGATCCCTCCCCGAAACCGATTATAGGGTGATTTACAGCCAGTCATTTTTATCAAACTTCAACGAGACAAACAATCAGCACTGATTATATCAGTAGACTTCCGGTATCAATCAAATTCGCCTAACCCTGAGGTTGGCAATCTTCATTTCCACAACTAGGGGTCATCATGCGGCGTCCTTATCTTCCTCGGTCCAGCTCGCTGACCACTATTTGGGGAAAGGATCAGACTCGGCCTGGTTAGTGAGCATAACCTGACTGAGTTCCCTTAAATAGTTTTTGTGGCCGCGATTAGTTGGACCTCCGGCCTCAAATCCTCCTGAAATGACCATTACAACATTATCATCCGTGCTATCTCCATCCATCTTTCTTCCTTGACGGTTATCTCTTTTCTGGAATTTCCTTCCTGACGAAGGTAGATAATTATTCATCTTACCCTTCCGGGCCAAGTCTTCTAATGCTCTCTTCAAGTGTTTGCATTCATTGGTTTCATGTCCACAATCCTTGTGAAATGAACATACTTGTTGTCTCTATTAGGTAGGGCGTCTTCATACCGGCGCCTTTAGCTCATGCTGATCTTTGATTTCCATCAGAATGGAATATTGATCTTTGTTGAACTCTATAGGTTCAACTGAGGCCGCCGGCTCAGACCGCCTACTCCTCTTGGACGAGGTGGTCAAAGAAGTCATTGCCCAAGTTTCAGCTTTTTGGGCGGATTCTTTTTTGGCTGAAGCCTCTTCTACCTTCTTCACCTCGGCTGTTTTGCCTCAGCACAAACCTCCGTGGCATGAATGAATGCTTCAGCTTCCTTCAAAGCTTCCGTCAATGTGGTGATTTTCTTCTTGACCAAATCAAACTTAAAGCTTCCTGGTCTTAAACCTCTGATGAGGCGTCAAACGCCACTCCCCATTCAGATCCTGGATCTGCAACGCTTCTAGATTAATCTCTTCACATAACCTCTCAAGGCCTCTTTAGGACCTTGAACACCTTACCCAAGTGCATGCTTGTTTTTTGTTCTTGACGATTAGCCACAAAGTGACTAGTGAACAGGATACTGAGCTCAGTGAAATTCTTCACTGAGTTAGGCGGCAAATTGTTAAACCATTTCTGAGCTACCCCCTTCAACGTAGCTGGGAAATTCTTACACCAAGTAGCATCGTCCACCCCTTGGACATACATCTAATGCTTATAGGCTGATAGATGATCGTCTGGATCTGTTGTTCCATCGAAAGGCTCAATGGTCGGGAGCTTAACCTTTGGGAAAGGAGGGGATTCCATAATTCTGACCGAGAAAGGAGTTGGCCAACTGATCTGGAGTGCCCCAACCTGACCCTCAATGGGTATGTCCTCCCGACGGTACTCCTATAGTACCGGATTAGAAGAGGTGTTAGCTAAGGCTTGACGCCTATACACAATTGGCTGCAAAACTGTTTTCTCTTGCCTTGGCTGGAAAGCTGAAGGTCCATGGCTTCGTCCTACTGTTCTGGACGGGAGCCTTAATGACGGATCCTTCATATAAGGAGTGGAACCAGAGGCTGAACGCTGCTGGGCTGCCGCCCTCTTGGCTTCCAGATACTCCCTAGCATCAGTTTCCATTTTGTGCCAGTAGGGGGAATATTGTCTCCTGGACGGACTACCAGCCTCCAGTCCATCTTCCTCCTGGAGTCACTAAAGCTGGCTGCTTCCCTTGGAAAGCGGCCTGGTAACTCTGGCCGAGGTGGCCGGCTAGTCCCTGGACGATCCTCTTGGGACCTCCCTTTGAGTGGCTCTGCTGCCTCTCCTCCTGGACTTATCTGAAAGAACAACATATTGTTCTTAATCTGCTCTTCCATAACAACGGCCATTCTGGCCTGAAAATCATTTAAGACATTCTCCAAGTGACCAGCTGTCACTGGACGATCAAGGTTTTCCTGGATGAACGGAGTCACAGTCCTACCCTCCAGATGGACGGCAGCATGGCCTCTGTCCCGTCCACGGGGTGGTCTCTCGTCATCTACTGTGTCTTCCACTTGAACTCTAAAACTTCTGTTCCTTGCGACATGCGATGAATGACAATCGTCATTGCTGCGTCTCCCCACAGACGGCGCCAAATGTTACATAGTATGAAACTAGTAAACTAATACAACAACTCCCAACTTCGGATTCTTAATTTGGAGACTTGTGCAACAATGATTGGCTCTGATCCCGGTACAAACTTCTGACCAGCAACCTGCAAAAAGGGACCCACCCTGGAGGTTTGGGTGGTATCTTCCCCTCCGATGCTTAAGTCAGATATCAGGGATATGAAGGAACTTTTAGAGAGAGAAAGTAGAGAGAGAGAGAGAGAATTTATGGCAGAATAACAGTACTATGCTCTGAAAAACGTACCTTTCCCCTGATTTCAAGGACTATTTATACTGTTTGAAATGACTGTTGTACCTTGATGTCACCCTAATTTGGGAGCATCTGATTGGCTGAGCAATAATATCAGGACACGTTGCAAGTGCTGATTGGCCAACACATTTTACCTTTTAACTGAATCAGGCTTTACTTTATTGGGCCTAAGTACAATTTCAGGGCCACAAGGGAGCTTTTCAGTACACCTTTTCTTCAGAGAAGTGTACTTTAGCCCAAAGAACCTGCAGGCCTTTGTACTTTTCTTTGCATAAGCGAATGCCACATGTAGGGCTGAAATAGTGTCACGTGTCATAAGGGTAGCCGTTGATTTTCAGGCTACAACACCTATTGCTGCGGTTTTGGTCAACAACCGCAGCAATTGGTCAAGATGTTGCTGCGGTTTCTAGCCAAAACCGCAGCAATATTCTCTTTTAAATTGATAACACATAATTATATTGTTGCGGTTTGGCCTAGAAACCGCAGCAATATAATTATTACCTATTGCTGCCCCCTTAATTGTTGCGCGCCCAAAATCGCAGCAATAGGACACTTTTTTACCGCAACAATAAGCATTTATTCTACTAGTGATATGTCAATTCACAAAACCCTCACTCAAATCTCACTCTCATTAGCAATTAAGCAAGATATTAGCATAAATGTCAACCTTAATCTCATCTCTTAATAATTTGATTAAGGTATTCATAAAACAAACATCCAAGTGGCCAACTAGAATGCAAGCAAATAATAAGCATGCTATTATTCAATTAATAAACCCAATCAAACCCCTAATTTCATATTCCAAACACCCAAATCAATCATATCTGGGTTTTCACCCAAACCCTAACCAACAAACTACTCCATACACACAAAAATGAGAATTTTATAGAAATTACCAACTAATAACATGATATTAAACTCTAATCTAAGATCAAACTAAACAAAATAAACCATACGTAATTAAACTACTCATGAATAACTATCTAAAAAAAACAATTATACTAACGTAATAGAAGAGGAGATAAAGTAAGAAATGCTCGTTGATTGGTTATAGAATTTCAATAAAAGTTCATTCCTTAGAGTTTACAATCTTCAAATTTTCTCTGAGTTTCCTCACTTTTTCTCTCTAATCTTATTATGGAGGTTAGTCCTCCCTTAAACCCTAAACACTCTAAAAGTAAACTAACAAAAGTGAATAATAATAATAAAACTTATTTGGCAAAGTGAAGTATTTATACTCCCCCAATTACAATGTTTTAAATCAAAAACGAACCGACAAAACACACTCATGATAGCAACCCCAGCCGCCTGAATGAGGGAGCTGGGGCGAGCTAGATAGCCCATAAGGCCTGGGCGGGGTAGGGTGCATGGGCTCGGGTGTGAGTCCCGGACACGGGATGTATTTGAACTAAAGTGGTAGGACCTTCTAGAGTCAAACAGCCGGAGAGGGATAAACAGTTGCTCGGGCGGGCTGAGGAGTCAGGGCAGTCTACGCACATCTCGGGCGGACTAACACATCCACCCAAAAGCTCTTATTTTGGAAAAATTGCTCCACTCTATGCTTGTTATGTGGTATGGACACATCTAAAGTTTATCCTACAACATCAAACACAAAATAAGCATTACCAAACCCTATATAAATAGACAAAATGACTAATATTCATAAATAAGGTACAAATAACTCAATTATTATACAATTATGCAAAATAAGCTAGAAAATGATAAACAAAGACGAAAGATGACTCTAAAAAGGAGGAAACTTAGGTATTTGAGTGATACAAATCTCACTCATTAAAATCCCCCAAGCTTAACCTTTTCTTGTCCTTGAACGAATGAAATAAGATTATAAAGAACTATCCTAAAAAAGTAGAAATCCTAACTCATTGTCGTAGGAATCACGGTTGCACTTAGCATGTGCAACAAGCCCTTTCATTTAAACCCTTAGATCGGTCTACTGGACGACTTGGGAATATAGGGGATAAGCTAATGTAAGGTTCAAAATTGACACTATCAAAAGCATCAAACATCAATTAGAGTCTATTAAGGCATTTAAGAGCCACAAACAGTTTCCAAATAGATGAAGAAGGTCCCAAGATCGATCCTAATCATCTAAAGGGTACATGACCTCCCCCAAACTTGACTTTTTCTATATGAAAACCATGATTGTTGGATTATAATATAACAATTGAGCAATAGGTCTAAAGTTTCACTGATTGAGTCATAATGTACATTCATCATTACTAGGAAAACTTTACCTATTAAATTTTCGTGCTCCCACTCAATTACTTCAACAACCCACTTTCTCAAAAATATATGGATGTTACCACTTGTTAACTCTTTTTCGATTTTTTTTCCGTTTTCATGGAATTTAATAGGCTTGTTATGCTTACTGGGCTCATTGCCTCCAGTTATTGGACTCAAGGCAATAAGACACCTTTCTTTAAAACAATCAAATTCACTCTTAGCATAGCTTATTCAGAGGTAAAAACTTGTGCACCAAAGAATATATCAGGATTCAACTAGGGTCACTGCAAGTTCCAAAAGAGAAATAATTGGACTCTCTTCAACACAAAGTTTGACAACATTTCGAATTATATAATGCTTTTCCAAGTAGAAAATTAAGCAACAAAGATAATCG
This sequence comes from Beta vulgaris subsp. vulgaris, assembly GCF_026745355.1. Classification (NCBI taxonomy): domain Eukaryota; kingdom Viridiplantae; phylum Streptophyta; class Magnoliopsida; order Caryophyllales; family Amaranthaceae; genus Beta; species Beta vulgaris. The sequence goes on along the minus strand of NC_079207.1, from coordinate 39,045,431 downwards.
AGCCCTAATCACCCCAAATTACACATACAATGAGCATCCAAGCGAAACACATATACTAATCTACCCAAATGTCCAATGACAAGGAATCCACGTAAATTTGCCATCAAGAATCTTCCGTTATACACAAAATGCATTGTGAAAATGAAAAATATTTTTTTAGACTTTCAATTTTTGTTTAGAAAGAGAAACTCAAAACTTGAATGAAAAATAAAAGAAAGAAAAATATTTTTAGATTTTGAAATTTCGTGAAAATGAGAAAAGTAAAGAAATAAAGTATATACACCTCCCCCAAGCTAGCGAATAGCTACTCCCCCAAGCTAGAATAAAGCATTGTCCTCAATGCTTGTACAAGACGATCAAAAGGAGGGGGGGAATCCAATCCAAACAAACACATGTTCCACAATCATAACGCATTAGAGAAAGAGAAAAGAAGGCTGCTACCAGATAGTAGGTGGGTGTAAATACCTGCAAATAGCCCGATTTCTCCATTTCTAATCAACTTCCTTAAAACCATGAATTGCTTTCCACGTACTATTGAGAATGAGTGGTATTCCAGTTTTATACCTAAATTAAGATAAAAATAGAGAAGGAAAATGAGTAAAATCAAAATAAATAAAATGAAAGCAATAAATCACGGGTTACTTCCCGAGAAAGGCTTATTTAAGGTCCTCAGCTTGACCTTTCTAGAAAATAGCAATTCAAAGATCGCAAGAGTTTGTCAAATGCACTGGCACACATTTTTATTATTATTGAGTATGCAATGAAAAAATGCAAAATGTGCATAAAGTGCAACGCAACTACATGCAAATGCGAAAAGGGATGCCAAAAAGAAGAAGGATTAAAAGGAAAAACAAAGAAATAAGAAGAAAAAGGAAAATAAAATGACAAAATCTGCTCAACAAACTCTTTTTTGTGGCAATCTCACTCTCTTCCTCAAATATAATCAAATTGGGCATTTGAGGGGCAATAGAGGAAATAGGCGCATCTAATGGAGGTAATTTGTGCAAATAAGGAAAGAGGATGTGAAATGAAGGAAATAGGTCAAGCTTTCTTGAAAACAGGATATAAGGTGAAGGAATATAAACTAAGGTTTCACAAATGATTTATCCTATGTTAGAAGTCTTCAATCACAAATTTTTTCAAACAATGGCTCTTTACCAACATTTTTTTATCCTCTAAAGCCTCAAAAACATCACCAGCCACCAGATGAGGTACCTCACTCTCAAATTGACCAAGATCTTCACTCAAGCATGAAGGGGTAGGAGAGGGTGGGTACTCTAAAGCACAAGGAGGGATAGTAAGGTCCAAACCACTAGAGGTAGACACATGAGACTCAAAAAGGGTATGTAAAGACGCATAAACATCCTCACTTTCAACATCATCCTCAATAATGAGCCTTTTCTCCTCAAAAGCATACCCTTCATCATCACTACTCCAAAAACCATCATCAATATCAAGGCTACTCTTTCCCAATCGATTTTCATTTTTAACAACCGGCGAATCAAGATAATCAAACTCAAGAACATCATCATTGTCAACCCATTTTTCCCTCAATAATTTCAAATCGATTTATGATTATAGAAGGAGGTCATCAATTGGTTTGAGAGCGTTTTGAGAATCAAATCGGGTTGAAGGTCCATAATGAAGCATGTGAGAATCAATATCGGGAACATGAGGCACATGATTAAGACCCATGCACATATTCAATTAACATTGAGAAATAGCATGAATATCTTCAACATTATAATGCATCTCACTATTGCAAGCATAAGAGGGAGGGGGGTTCAAGTCATGCATAATAGGCTCACCACTGGAAACATTTGACTTATGAAAGGAATTCATGCCAACATTTGATGAATCATGACAATTTGCACGATCGAAATCATAAGTATCCCTAGCTAACCACAAATAGAAATCCCAAGCTTCATCTAAAAATAAAATTCAAAATTCACCATTAAGCATATTTTCAACCATTCCTCTAGTATGCTCATTTAAACCCCGATAAGTGATCTCATAAGACTCCCAAAGACCATAACCATAGTACTTTATAAAGTCCTCAAGTCTCTCAAAACAAACACAAAAGGACTTATTTTCATATTGAGCAAGAGATATACTTGCCAACATAATTTTAGTAAGCAAAAGAAAAGAAAACAAATCAAAGAAAAAAAATAATATTCACAAATACCATAGACTCATTTACTCAACACAAATCAATGTAAGCCTAAGTACCCGACAACGGCGCCATTTTTGACATAGTGAAATTTTGTCGTCACTGATCTCCTAAAGTCAAACAAAACCTAACTAAACTACTAACCTACGTAAAGTGGCAAGCAAGGGTTATTATTCCACAAGGACTAAGGAACATCAAAACGTGTTAATAAATCAACAAGCTAGTTCGAAAATGAGTCGGAAGGTGTCAACTACCAACTAAAGTCTATTAAACTAAACTAAGTACCAAAGAACAAATAGAATTAGAGAAATGGATCCAAAACCAATCAAACCATGATTCAAGCAATTATAAAGGTGAAACATGGAGGAAAGAACCAAGAAACTAATTGAGGTTATTGACTATTAACTAGTTCTAAGTCCTATCTCAAGGGTGCATAAAACTACCTAGGTCACACATCTAAGCAACTCTCATAGTCTCAAGCATACAACCAAGGGATAATCACGAAGTCAATTCACATAACCCTCGCTGAAATCCCACTCTCATGAGCATTTAAGCAAGATAATAGCATAAATTTCCACATTAATCTCCTCTCTCAATTTCATTAAGGTATAAATAAAACAAACATCCAAGTGGCCAACTAGAATGAAAGAAAATAGTAATCATGCTATTAATTAATTAATTAATCCAATAAAACCCCTAATTTCATATTCCAACACCCAAATCAATCATAATTGGGTTTCACCCTAACCAACAAAGTATTCTGTAAACACAAGATGAGAATATTATAGAAATTACCAACCAATAACATGATAATAAACACTAATCTAACATCAAACTAAACAAAGTAAACCATAAATAATCAAAGTAATCATGAACAACTAATCAAAGAAAAGCAATTAAAATAAAGCAATAAAAGAGGAGATAGAGTAAGAATTGCTCATTGAATGGTTCTAGAATTTCATTACAAGTTGTCATTCCTTGGATTTTATAATCTTCAACTTTTCTTTGATTTTTCTCACTTTTCTCACTAATCTATATGAAGGTTAATCCTCCCTAAAACGCTAAAAACTCTAAAACTAAATTAAGATAGGTGAATAATAACAAAACTTCGTTCTCTTAAAAAGGGATAAGTGGGGTATTTATACTCCCCCAATTACAATGTTTTAAATCAAAAACAGGCCGACAAAACCCACGCATGATAGCATCCTAGGCGAGTTGCATATGGCCCGAGCCGGATGACTGAGGGAGCCAGGGCGAGCTGGCACAAGGTCTGGGTAGGGTAGGGTGCATGGGCTCGGTTGTGAGTACTGGTCATGTGCTTTAGTTGAAATAAAGTGACGGGAACTTCTAACATCAAACAGCCTAGGCGAGATAGACAGTTGCTTGGGCGGTCTGGGGACAACTCGGGCCAGCAAACGCGCCTGACTTCAAAGAGAAATATATCTTTCTTTTTTTATCGCAATTGGGATTTTGACCATTAGTTGATTTCTGTCGAGCTATACTTTCATCTCCATCTTGAATCACTGAAATATATTATTTGTGATGAAAGTTATGATCGTTTGAATATCACCCTTGTGCACAAATCCTTCCAAAACCTCTTATTTTGGGAAAATTGCTCCACTCTATGGTTGGTGTATGATATGGAGACCTCAAAGTGTTGTATAATATGAGCACTATAAGAGGGGAGGGGTGAATTATAGTAAGAGAATAAGCTATACTTTTTGCGGAATTAAAAGTAAACTTGGGAACAAACAATGGGAACACGAGAGATTTAGCGAGGAAAAACTTCCTAGGCCTAGTAGGAAGAAACAACCTCGACTACAAGGGATTTTAAAACAACTTTCCACCATAATAGGCCAAAACAAGCCTGATTACAACCTATTACTTTTCTCTCGATTCTCAACTTAAGTCTCTCAACTCAAGTTCCTAACGACAGTTCCCACAACTGACGTTCCTCTCAAACTTCACTAGAAGTTCCTTTCTCTTTATATTTCTCTTGCTTCACTCAAAGCTTCTCACATTTACGAGAGTTCACTCAAAACCTTTTCTCAAAAATACACTTTGTAAAACAATGGAAGAGTAATAAACTCGATTAATGTAAGTATGAATTCACTTAAAGAAAAGGCACTGACTCTTTTAGACAATTAAGACAAATTAGCTAAGTCAGACACAAATTGTTCTAAGGTTTTAGGCGCCTATTTATATACAATTAAGACAAGACATTTTATCCACTAATTATTCCATGATCCCATGATCTACATGACTTTAATTAATTAAACAATTTTAATTAAATATTCCTTGTTAAGTAATTAACCCGCTAATCCACTACTTAACTAAATAAGAGAAGCATTATTATATTACGTGGTTTTACAAACTTGAGGAATTATTAAACTTATTTAAATTAATTAATACTTGGGAGATAACTAACCAAGCCACTAAATCCACTAACTACAAAAACGTGTAGCAGTAACTTTAGGCATGTAATCTCATTTTTAGGAAATAAATAAAATATTTACTTTAGCTAGATTTTAGGAAAGTGTCTTTAAAAAATAACTTTAATAAAAACGAAAATCAGTTTTATATTTCAAATGAAAATCTTTTAAAAACCGGAAAGATATTTTTTTTTTGAAAACAAAATCTTTTAAATAAAATATAAAAGATAACGGTTAGATATTTTTCTAAATAAAAATCCGAAAATCAATTTAAAAATCTTTTCCTAACAACCCAAAAACAAATTCCCTTAAATAGTGGATCTTAATTAAAACAACCCTAAAAACTCTAACATATTAGGCGCACACTTAGAGTTAGGCGCACAACTTTAGAGTCACTTAGGAGTTCCTAATTCAGTTTTATGTCTTGTTCCCTAACCTTGTTCCTAACAGTGCCAGGTCTGTTCCTGTCATGGGAACAGAACCAAGTTCCTTTGAGAATTCACCACGAACTTAATTGAGCTTTTACTCAACCTTAACATGAAGATAATAAATACACCCTAATGTATTCTAATCTTCATTCCATGCTTGATTCTTCATCACTCGACCATCTTTACTTCGACCTTTGATTAATTCTCCATTTTAATCTTCAATCAAGTATTCTCTTTGCTCAAGAATGAATTACCTAACAACAAAACATACTATGTCTTTTGTGGTTAAGTCATCTTCAAAACTCAAGGGTCAACAATTTCCCCCTTTTTGAAGATGACAACAAAAGGCATATAATATAATAATATGTAATGCACATAAGTCAATTATTATAGACTCATTATTTTTTTTTTTTTTTTGTAAAGAAACATGAGAACATAAACCATGACAAAAAAAAATTTTGCTTTACTCTGATTGCCTTTCTCTTTCCCCCTTTGGCATCTTCAAAAACATTAGTCCACAATTTCAAAAAGATGAAATTATCTACTAAAACACTCACACCACCAAACTTGTGAGAAACAATTTGGTTAGTATAAGTAAATAACGCATTCAACTCTCAAAACCGCAATCCAAGAATATTAGCCATTCAAGTGACTCATACATGTAAAAAGATTAAACATAGAATTATCAAATAAACATAGTTCCATTGTAGCATGCTTAAAAAAGAAAGATAGAAAAGACATAGATTAAAAAGTTCATGTTCCCACAAAAACTAAACTAAGAAGAGTTTAAGGTTTAGGAGAGGAAGGTTGCTCGATAACTTCTTACCACATCATTTAGCTTAGCCATCACCTCCTTATGATTTCCGGCCATGGTGTGATCAATCTTGAGCACATCATCCTCCAACTTCATCAATCTAGAGTTCATCATTTGGAGAGATGTAGACATTTCACCAAGTCGTTCCATGATCACTTGTTGACCTTCCAAAGCCTTGTCAACTTTGTTCATCACACCCTGCATTAACCATTCAAATCCTTGGCTTCAATGGCAAACTCCATCATAGCTTCCGAATGACCCATGACCAAAGTAAATAGGTAATCAAACCTCTTAGCATGAGCCAGGGTATATGTAGCACCAATGGTAGGATTTTGAGAAGAAGAGGGAGTATTTTGAAGAGGATTTGGGGCAGCAGATTGTTCCTTAGATTTGGGAACAGCAGGTTGTTCCTCTAAGATGGGAACAACAGCTATTTCTTTTTCTTTGGGAACTCAACATGAAGGCTTTTTTGTAGAGGGAGGGATAGGATTATTTTGTGGAGCAATATGAGATGGAGAGGCAGATATTGGTGGAGATGAAGGAAAATGAGGTATGGTTTCCATAGGAACAGGGGTCTGTTCCCTAGAAGGAGGAAGACAAGACTCATATACTTCCTTTGCAATCACACTTACTTCATCTTCATCAATACTCTCTTCCTCATCATGGGAAGGAGATTAAGCACTTTCATAGTTTTGAACTCTTTGACTAGTTCGAGTGCCTTTCGCAACCGGTTTCACCATCTCTTCAACCACCTTCTACCCCTTCTCTTTTTGTTTTCCTTTTTCTTTTTCTTTTTTCTTTTCTTTTTCTTTTTCTATTTTTTCTGTTTTCTTTTGTTTCATTTCTTTTTCAACTCCAATTTCGAGCTCTTCTTCTTCCACATTATCACAATCATCATCATCCTCATCATCATCAAGTTAGCCCTTCCCTTGATTATTTCCCATTCACAAACACATTCATTAATTATTCAAGCACGCACATTCAACATATTTCCCGTAATCACCAATGGTTTGAGTCCCGAAATTTTCACATTAACTTAATCAATATTTGGTTATTAGAGCTCCATAACCAACAACAAATCCATTTTCAATACAATGACTCATATGTTGAATCATTAAAGAGGGAAATTTATGTGTTTAGAGAGGCTAACAATGTATAAATAAGTCCAACATGCTAACTTGAGCACGTTTAGAAGAGACGAGGTAAGAGCTTTCTTTAGATGTGAATAAGAATTTTGTGGTAGGGAGAAAGAAGATTTGATCAAGAAATGTTTTTCCCTTTTGACCACCATATCTTAACAATCAATTGATCAAAAGAAATATCCAAAAGGATAGGAACCTCTTGTTTTAAATATAACATCGTTCCTCTCACAGGAACACCGAGTAATTTCCCAAAATTTTAGATTAAATCAATTTGGTTCCCTTTCACAAGTGTAGAACAATTTCCCTTCATCTCAATGGAAAATTTTCACAAAATTCATCCATAAGTTTAGGAATTAAACTTTTCCATAACAATTCACAAAAAGATGTTCCCAACCTTGAAACTTATCATATTAGCAATTGACGAAAATTTACTCTTTACACCAAGAAATATAATGAAAGACCATGAACATACCTAGTTGCCGTGGATTTTTTCGCAACTTTGTTGTTCCTTCTCAGGAATCCGTGATTCCCCCTCACTATTTGCATGTTGTTCCTCTACTTCCTTCTCCATTGTTTCTTCAATTTTCTTCCTCTTTCTTAGGATTCTTGTTGATGGATTGGGAGAAATATCCATGGGAGTTGGAGATTCGATGTTAATGGAGGAAGGAGAGGGTTTCTCGGATTTTTGGGAAGAGAGAGAGTGAGAAGTTTTTTGGTATTATGATTTTGTGGAGTGTTTTGGTTTTATGAAAATAAACAAAAGAGTAATTTTTGTTTTAAGGAAACTAGAAATAAAAGAGAAAAAAAATAAACCGTGTATAGTACACGTTTTAGGAAAGAAAAAAACTTAAAATAAAAAAATATCTTCAACTAACTTGAGAGATATAGGAAAAGATAAAAATCAGATTTTGGAGAAAAATCTGAACGAATATTTTTGGTATTTTTGAATTTTGAAAAAAAAAAATAAACTAAATAATACGCTGGGAAACAGTTTGGGAACAATGAATGGAAACAAAGAAATTTTGCTACTTTGGAACACCATTAATTCTTTTAATCCTTTGTCATCACTTAAGGCATAGAATTGTCTTATGAACAATAAGGGGAATATTATTGGAGCAGTTTTCAGACATTTTTACTTATACACATGAAATAATCATATAAGATTGTGATGTATTTAAGCAAATAAAAACATCAATATGCCATCCAACATAATGCCAAAGAATCAACACAAAGGGGAAAATTATAGCAATCATTTCAACTTGATTAAGCCAAGTTCAAGTCTCAATTTTCAAACCTATCTCTATTTAAGGGCTTTGTCAAAATTCTGCAATTTGACGTTCAGTCTCACAGAATTCCATTTTAATAAGACCCTTTTCAACATTATCTTTAGAAAGTGATGCCTAATATGGATGTGTTTGACTCTTGAATGATGCACGGGATCTTTAGAAATACTAATAGCACTAGTATTATCACAATAGATGGGAACACATTCAAAGTAAATTCCATAGTCACGTAGTTGTTGTTTTATCCATAGCATTTGGGAACAACATGCTGCTGCTGCAGATAAAGCAACTGTATTTTGCTTCTTGGTGCTCCAAGAAACCAAACTATGACTAAGGAACTGAACCATACCTGATGTACTCTTCTATTGACCAGATCTCCTGGATAGTCAGCATCCGCAAATCCTTTTAATTCAAAGGTATCACTTCTGAATAGAATAGGCTTAAATCATCTGTTCCCTTGAGGTATCTTAGGATTCTCTTCACAGCTGTGAGTGAGATTCCTTTGGATTGGCTTGAAACCTTGCACATAAAGCAATATCAGGACGACTTGCAGTTAGATATAATAGTGAGCCAATCATACCTCGATACTTGGTTTGGTCCACACTTGTTCCTATAGAATCTTCATCCAATCTGGTTGAATTCCCATAGGTGTATGATTTACTTTGGATGCTTCCAAACCATACTTTTTCAAAAGTTCCTTTATGTACTTTTGTTGATGGATGTAGATTCCTTCTTCTGTTTGCTTGATTTGCAACCCCAAGAAGAAGTTGAGCTCACCCATCTCTCATTTCGAATTCTTTACTCATGAGATTAGCAAAGTCCTTGCACAAAGATTCATTAGTGGCACCAAATATAATATCATCAACATATATTTGAACAACTAATAAATGTTTTCCTTTTGATTTTAAAAAAAGGTTCGATCCAATTTTCCTCTTTTAAACTCATTTTCAAGAAGGAACTTAGAAAGTCTTTCATACCATGCTCTTGGAGCTTGCTTTAACCCATAAAGAGCTTTGTCAAGCTTAAAAACATGATTAGGAAAGCTTTATTTCAAAACCTGGAGGTTGTTCTACGAAAACCTCCTCATTAGATAACCATTTAGAAAAGCACATTTTACATCCATTTGATACAATTTAAAACCCATGAAAGCAGCAAAACTATAAAATTCTAATTGCTTCCAATCTTGCAACAGGGCAAAAGTTTCTTCATAATCTAATACCTTCCTGTTGATTGTATCCTTTACAACTAACCGGCCTTGTTTCTATATGGTTCCGAACTCATCCAATTTGTTTCTAAACAACATTTAAACCAATAACCTTGATTGTTTAGGTTTAGGTTCAAGGTGCCAAACTTTGTTTCTTTCAAATTGATGAAGTTCATCTGCATACTACATCCAATCAGCATCAGTGAGAGCTTCTTCATGGTTCCTAGGTTCCACATAGAAAGAAAAGCATGAAAAGCACAAAAATTTTCAATTGAGATCTCGTTTGAGTTCCCTTGTTATATCACTGATTATGAGTTCCACAGGATGGGAACGATGAGTTTTCCAAGGCTTTGGTTGGAAATCCTGGATGGAAACTTGATTTCTTGATTATCTTCATTCTCCTGTTCTTGGGAACCAGGTTCAACAATAGTGGATTCATTCACTTGTGTTCATCACCTAGTTCTTCTTCTTCCTCATTGGGAACAGGAACAGGATGTTGTTCCCTTGGCTTTGTTCCCATGACTTCGTCTTCTCAAAGTCTCATCAATAAGACTTGATCTTTTGCCAATCCATTTGAAGTCATCAACACTGTGTGCTTGCATCAAATTTATCTGTTTCATCAAAAATAACATGCACACTTTCTTCTACACACATAGACCTTTTATTATAAACTCTATAAGCTTTGCTACTAGAAGATATCCTAAGAATACAGCTTCTCACTTCTAGCATCAAATTTTCCAAAGATTTTGTTTCCCATTATTATGAACAAAACATTTACATCCAAATGTTCTGAAATATGTAATATTGGGCTTTTTACCAAAATACAGCTCATAAGGAGTTTTATTTAATAAAGGTCTCACCATGGCACGATTTATAATTTGACAAGCAGTATTCACAGCTTTGGCCCAAAAGTTCATAGGAAGACCACTAGCTATCAACATAGTCCTAGCCATTTCTTCTAATGTTCTATTCTTCCTTTCAACAACACCATTTTGTTGAGGTGTTCTAGGGGCGAGAAATTGTGATCTAAGCCATTTTCTCTAAAGTCATCAAACTTAAAGTTCTCAAATTCTTTGCCATGGTCGGATCTAAGGTGTAGCAATTTTACCACTCAAATTTTGAACTTTCTTTGCAAAGACAAGGAACTCATCATAAGTCTCGTCCTTGCTAGAAAGAAAAATAACCCAAGTAAATCTAGAGAAGTCATCTACAATAACCAACAATATTTCTTTCCACTCCTACTTTGTATCCTCATAGGTCCACATAAATCCATATGAATTAACTCTAATGGTCTTGTGGTACTTACCACATTCTTGGACTTGAAAGAGGACCTAACATGCTTACCTTTTGCGCATGCATCACAAACATGATCTAAATGAAACTTAATTGAAGGTAAACCTAAAACTAGTTCTTTAGAACGAAGTTTGTCAAGCAAGAAAACTAGCATGACCTAGACGCTTGCCATAAAATGAATCATCATCAATAACACTAAGGCATGTAACTTGTTTTTGGGAACAAGGTTGAGATCCACAACATATGTGTTCCCTTTTCTTGTTCCTTCCAAAAAACATCCTTTGTGCTATTTGTTGACAATTAACATTTTTCACTATTAAACTTCACACAGTTCCCTTATCACAGAATTGGGAAATACTCATAAATTATGCTTTAAACCATCAACTAGAAAAACTTATTATGGAATGTGACGATGACTTACCAACTTTGCCCATGGCAACTATGTTACCTTTCTTGTTGTCACCAAAAGTCACACTTCCACCATATAGGCTGAGAGTGAGAGAAATCTTGATTTATCTCCAGTCATATGCTTAGAACAACCACTGTCTAGGTACCATGTGTTGTTCCCCCTCACTCCAACCTGCAAGAAAACTAATTGTTAGAGTTAGGAACCCAATCTTTCTGGGTTCCTTTCCTTCAGGAACAATAGATTTCTTTTTCCAATTACTCTACTTGTTTCCAAGTTCTCATTAATGCGACCAAGTCTTTTAGGACAAGAGTTCCTAAAGTGACCAGTGTTCCCACAAAACATACAAACTTTATCACTTGGTAAATCAACTCTCTGTTTTTCAAATTTCTTTTTGTGATTAAAACCAAGACCTTCGGTTCGTTTTGTTTGAGGGTTCTTAATCCAGTTTGGTATAGGTAGCATTTTCTTTTCATTTCTCATTTGGTGCAGTTCCCCTACAAGTTCATTATTTTCTATTTCCAAAAATGAAACATGATTTTTCAATTCGTTTATTTCAGATTTGAAACTTTGCAAGGGAACTGACTTAATGTCAAAGAACTTACTTCAGGAACAAACTCTTTTAACTGTGATAATCAAGCTTAACAAGTAGTTCTCATTTTTAAGATTTTCGAAATCCTCTTTTAATTTAAGATTTTTGTCAAACAACTCGAAAAATCTTTTCTCAATATCAATTGAAACTTTTAAGCCAAGAGGTATGTTCCTTTGCAACAGTTAAAGCATGTTGACATTGTTTTAGTTTAATGGCTCATCTTTGCAATCATTTACAGCTCAACAATAAACTCAAATAATTTTCTTTACTTAAAGAATTAAGACGAGTTTTTATGTGTCTAGACTTGCCTCAAGAGATTCAATCTCTTCATCAGATTCGGAATTGTCAAGAGCCATAAGACAGAAGTTTGCAGTCTCCTCATTTGGTTGAGGATCATCTTCTTCTTCGAGTCAGAGTCTCCCCATGCAGCAACCATAGCTTTCTTCATGTCAGATCGAGTATAGGAATTTTGTATTCCTTGTTCCTATCTTGCTTCGTTCCCTTCCTTTGCCTTTTTCTTGTTCCCATTGGGGACAATCCTTGATAAGTGCTCAGGAACTGCCACACTTATGACAAACAAGTTTGTTAGAATATTTCTTATTCTTACCTTTGTAATCTCCATTCTTCATGTTCCTAAACATTCTTTTGAATTTTCGGACCATGAGAGCGGATTCTTCTTCTAGTTTTGAGTCTTCACTTTCATCAGCTTTTAAGGCAATGATTTTTGCTTGGACATGTCTCCATTCTCATTGTCCAATTGCAAATCATGAGTCATAAGGGAACCAACAAGTTGTTCCAGATTGAACTTTCGTAAAGTCCTTAGTTTCCTGTAAGGCAGTTACCTTAGCCATCCATCGATCCCTAGGAAGGCTCCTTAGGACCTTTCGTACCTGTTCCTCAGATGTAATCACTTTTCCAAGAGATGTTAGCTCATTAATAATATTAGTAAAGCGTGTAAACATGTCTTGGATAGACTCTTTTGATTTCATTTGAAAAAGTTCATATTGGTTCATCAAAAGATCTATTTTTGATCTCTTAACTTCACTCGTACCTTCATGAGTGACTTCAAGAAGATCCCAAATTTGTTTTGCGGTTTGATCCCATGACACGATTGTGTTCATGAGGTCCAAGACCACAATGAAGCAGTTTTATAGCAAGAGCATTAATTTCCATCTTTTCGAAATCTCTTTATCAAAATCAGATATGATTTAGGAATTACCTCATTCTTGTCATTAGTGGTAGTGACTTCAAAATCACCTACCTCTATGACTCTCCATACCTGGTAATTGTCGGCTTTGATAAAGATCTCCATTCTGTTCTTCCAGTAGTGTAGAACTTACCATTGAACATTGGTGGCCTCTGCGTAGAGTACCCTTCTTCCAGTTTCTCTCTAGTATTCATATTTTTCAAGATCTTGAACTCAACAGGGTTTCCTGATTTTTAGAGTTCCCGCTCTGATACCAATTGTTGTATAATATGAGCACTATAAGAGGGGGGTGAATTATAGTGAGAGAATAAGCTATACTTTTTGCGGAATTAAAAGTAAACTTGGGAACAAACAATGGGAACACGAGAGATTTAGCGAGGAAAAACTTCCTAGGCCTAGTAGGAAGAAACAACCTCGACCACAAGGGATTTTAAACAACTTTCCACTATAATAGGCCAAAACAACTCTGATTACAACCTATTACTTTTCTCTCGATTCTCAACTTAAGTCACTCAACTCAAGTTCCCAACGACAGTTCCCACAACTGACGTTCTCTCAAACTTCACTCGAAGTTCCTTTCTCTTTCTTTTCTCTTGCTTCACTCAAAGCTTCTCACACTTACAAGAGTTCACTCAAACCCTTTTCTCAAAAATACACTTTGTAAAAAATGGAAGAGTAATAAACTCGATTAATGTAAGTATGAATTCTCTTAAGGAAAAGGCACTGACTCTTTTAGATAACTAAGACAAATTACTAAGTCAGACACAACTTTCTAAAGTTAGGCGCCTATTTATAGACAATTAAGACAAGACATGTTTTCCACTAATTACCATTATCACATGATCTCCATGATTTAATTAATTAAAAATTAAATTAAATATTCCTTGTTAAGATATTAACCCACTAATCCACTACTTACTATAAGAGAACAGTAACATATTACGTGGTTTTACAAACTTGAGAATAATTAAACTTATTTAATTAATTAAATACTTGGAGATAATTAACTAAGCCACTAAATCCACTAACTACAAAAACGTGTAGCAGTAACTTTAGGCGTGTAATCTATTTTTAGGAAATAAATAAATAATTTACTTTAGCTAGTTTTAGGAAAAATACTTTTAAAAATCTTTAATAAAAGAAAACAGTTTTATATTTAAAACGAAATCTTTTAAAAACGGAAAGATATTTTTTTGAAAACAAATCTTTTAAATAAAAATAAAAGATAAGTTGATATTTTTCTAAATAAAATCAAAAATCATTTTAAAATCTTTTCCTAACAACCTAAAAACAAATTCCCTAAAATAGTGGATCTTAATTAAAACAGCCCTAAAAACTCTAACATATTAGGCGCACACTTACAGTTAGGCGCACAACTTTATAGTCACTTAGGAGTTCCTAATCCAGTTTTAAGTCTTGTTCCCTATCCTTGTTCCTAACAGTGCCAGGTTTGTTCCTGTCATGGGAACATAACCAAGTTCCTTTGAGAATTCACCACGAACTAAATTGAGCTTTCACTCAACCTTAACATGAAGATAATAAATAGACCCTAATGTATTCTAATATTCATTCCATGCTTGATTTTTCATCACTCGACCATCTTTACTTCGACCTTTGATTAATTCTCCGTTTTAATCTTCAATCAAGTATTCTCTTTGCTCGAGAATGAATTACCTAGCAACAACATAAATAAAATATAATATGTCTTTTGTGGTTAAGTCATCTTCAAAACTCAAGGGTCCACCCAAAGGTTTACCCTACAATATCAAACACAAATAAGCATTACCAAACCCTATATAAAAAGCCAAAATAACTAATATTCACAAATAAGGTACAAATAAATCAATTGTTATAAATTATGCAAAATAAGGTAGTAAATGATAAATAAAGAGGAAAAATGATTCTAAACATGAGTAAAATTAGGTATTTGAATGATACAAATATCACTCATCACATGTTATTACTTTTTATTTTATGTATTTTGAAATGATACAGTTCTATATATATTTAAATACAAAAATGGGGTTTTGGATGAGGATAAATTAGAGTTTTATTTTGAATACAACGACCTAAATTATTATATAATGTAAATTGAATATAACTTTTGCTGCTTAATTCAAAACATTGTAATTTTTTTACCATTGGATAGTCTTGAAATATGCTTTAAAGTAAGATCCATTTACAATAATTTTACAAATCATGAAAATATATTTGATTTTCAATGTATTGTAAGACATTATTTAGTCTTTCTTTTAGAAAAATATTATAATAGATAAACGTCTAATGTACTATATGTATATGATTATAGAATTGAATCATAAGTCCGATTTACAGGATTAAATATCTTTCAAAACCTCATTTTTACTCAACTGAACCAAAACAGTTGAGTATTACAACAAAATTTATTAAGAAAACTTTTGTTACAACAAAATCTAAAATTTATGCGATAAAGTTACGTATATATATATATATATATATATATTATATATATATATTATATATATATAATATATATATATATATATATATATATATATATATATATATATATATATATTACAGTTCTGGATAATGAAAATAATTAGAGTATGATTTTATAAATCAACATTAGAATATTATAGAGAGCTCCATCTAAGCATGCTATCTCATTCTTTTGAATTTTAATATTTTTGGAAAAGCGGTTTTTTGACCATATACCCCTAACAAATTTATTTTACATTGTATACCCTTGCAAATTTCAAAATTGACCATATACCCTCCACTTTTCAGAATACATCAAACTACCCTTTTAACTAACGGTGTTGGACTTCCGTTAGTCATTAACCCCTAATCCCCCTAACCTTAATTAACTAACCTAAACCTAAGCCAAATCCTAACACTAACCCCCTAATCTAAAACCCTAACCCTCCCATCCACCACCCCAGTCCCCTCTGCCCCCACCACCCCAGTCCCCACTGCCCCCCACCACCTCTTACCTCAGCCCTCCCACTATTCTCACCAACACTTACCCCACCAGCCCGCATCCCTTCACCCCATCACCACTTATCCCACCAACCTGCAACCCATCTCTACCCCTCCCCTTTCAGATTGCAAACCCCCTCCCCTTTCAGACCTGCAACCCTCCCCTACCCCCAGCAACCCCCCTCCCTGCCACAGTTGCCCCAAGCGCTCCTCCTTCCTTCGCGCCTCCCCCTGCCTCGTCGTGCTTGCTACTCCTGCTACTATATTCATGCCGAAGGTCTGAGGACCGATGAACTAACGCCGCCTGTTGTCTGGTATGTCGAAATTCGAGCCTAGAAATAAATACCCTACCAAATTCGAGCCCAGAAAATTGCCGCCCCACTAAATGCAAGGCCAAAAAATTGACACCCCACCAAATTCGAGCCCAGAAAATCGACACCCCACCAAATTCGAGCCTAGGAAATCGGAAATCAAGGGGGTAGGGGAGGATAGTGAAATTCGACTAGGGAGGGGAAGAGGGGCTTCGGGGTGGTGGGGAGGGAGTGGGCTTAGGGGGTGTTGGGGTAGGGGGTGGGGGTGATGGGGTAAGGGGTAGGGGAGTGGGGGCTGGGGTAAGGGTGGGGGCGGTTAGGGTTAGAATTAGAGTTTGGCTTAGGTTTAAAGTAGCTAATTAGGGTTAGAGAAGGAATTTTAGGGATTTAAAACTAATGAAGTTAGCCTTTCGTTAGTCATAAGGGTAAGTTGATATATTTTTTGAAAAGTGGAGGGTATATGATGAATTTGGAAACTCGGAAGGGTATATGGTGCAAAAAAATATTATCAGGGATATATGGTGAAAAAACTGTTTAAGTGAATAAGTGAAAAATACAACATGATTTTATATAAATAACCTTATACTATGTAGATGGAGTATAACTTTTGCTACATAATTCGTTATATTATGATTATTTTTACCATCCGAGAGTACTGAAAATATACTTTGAAATAAGTTCCCTATACTACAGAGTTTTACAATGTATGAAAATATATTTATTTATGTGCATGAACAATGACGTATTATTTATTCTTTATTTTAAATACATATAAAAATACTATAAAAATGGCATATTATATGTGACAATAACAATTGTTCTTTTCTCCATGAACTTAACTCTACTAGAACTAATAAAGAAATCAAGATTCACATATTTACACTATCATAAAAAAAGGAAAGAGGTTTTATAACTCTTGATATGATCATGATGGATGAAAAGGTATTTATTCTCTTAAATAATATTTTCGACTGTTCGTAGAGATTAGTTTTACATTTAATTACTTTTACTCATGTATCATCATTATGATCTTCTTTTTGAATTTTCAATATTTGACTCTCTTAGTATTTATGTATTATACTAAGAATTAAAGCTATAGATTGTACTCATGTTTTACTCCATTCTTCTACATCAATTTAATTATCACCCTCTACTTTCTTAATATATCATTATTTTTCATATTAAAATTGTATTACCATTCTTAATCATACCAATTATTAGAATACCATTTGACATTATAATTAGCTACAATAGTCAATTGAATATTGAAAAATATCCGTGCAATAACTAATATATAAATCAGAGTATATTATATGTGCCTTTTCCACTGCAATAATTTAATATGGACATGATTTTTTTTTTAACATCGAAAAATCGTACATTAATTAAAAGAGGAAGTGCAGCCTAATGCTAATACAACCACATCTAAGGCAACCAAACGAACTGAAAGAAGCTTTAAGAGCTTTTACAATACATAGAAAATACAACAAACAAAAAAAATAAAGAGTCGCATATGACGGAGGGCATCGCTGGTCAAAGCTAGTGATGGTGGAGGTAAAACTTGGATCGCTGATGAAAGTGATGATCGGAACAATTGTTGTTCACAATTCAGACGAGCAACCAACGACGAGCATCGTACCTTGCCGCATGAGCAATCCCTACAAACTGCTATTGCTTGGGATTCTGGGCTCATGATCTCGATAAGAGTCACATTTCTTTATGACTCGGTACTCTCTCTCGAGAGTATTGCAGGTTTCTCTAATAGAAGGGAGACACACTTTTGAATGGGCGTGCTGAAAACCACCAGATGCCAACCTATTTATATTGACATGTCGAAAAAGTTTGATACTAACCTATTTATTTTTGTATCCGGTTCCTGTCGTGTTCCTATGCCAACCTTTGATAGCTCTATCAGTTGTAGTACTCTATACTTTCGCTTTTGATATTCCTTTGACGTTCTTTTTAGTCTAAAAAAGATATAAACTAGGAATATAAATAAGGAACTGGGACACTATTATTTATATGACCTTTTTTTTTTGCTAGAAAAACGAGCAAATAAATTAGAAATCATGAAGAGGAAGTAGTTTATCAACATCAACTAATAATTGATAGATAAGTGATTTTGGCATGCATTTTAAAGTTAAACAAATCTAGAAATACAATGAATGATAATCTAACGTTTCAGAACAGTCGTTACCAAAATCCTTATTAAAATAACAAAAGATCTTTCTTTCGATTTCTGCTCCAACTATCCAGCTTAACTTAATGCAAGTAGGTAGTGTGTAAGTAATACTTTGGACCACGAAATAAGAAACATTGTGTATGGGGGCTGACTAAGTTCCATACCGGTTTAAGTTATGCCGGTCTAATAGCTTTTGGGCTTATAATCCTGGGCTTGAACCCAGTCCATATCTCCAACGCCTACGGGCCTGAAAGATATGCTTTCAATAAAAGATAAGAATATATCCCAAGGGAATATTCTTGGGGATATTTCCCGCAAATACCGGGCCCAAACCAGATATGGGCTTATTCGGGTCCCTATAAATACTTCGTTGATCTGAGTCATAAGGTACGTTCAGGAATCTCAATACATTGTACTTGAGAGCTACCGGCTTTAACTAAATACTGACTTAGGCATCGGAGGGGCGTTCCTCGGATCAACCCCCGAGGCTAGTTTACTTACTCTCTTTTGCAGGGATCCAAACCGGCTTCAACACAAGGACTTAACGGTTCAAGACCCTGTAATTTGTCCCATACCGGAACAATTGGCGCAGGAAGGAGGGGCGAACAATACCTTGTAGTCTAAACCACCTCTTGCAAACAAAAACCCTCATGGATCCTAAGCAGCAATTAGGAATGCCGGAAACTGATGAAAACAATGTTCCCATTGATAAAGCACCCCCGGGGTTCTCAACTCCACTGTCGGCTGCTAGGCAAAGTCGGCCACCCGTTGACACAGCTAGAAAAACCCCTGAGACTCCCCAGGAAGACATCTTTCATACCCTGCAGAATATGTTCACCCCAGAACAACTTAGAAGTGCGGCAGAGGTATTCCAGGCAATGGCTAGTGGTACCCACGACCGGTCCCCGTGCCAAGCGACCTCTGAGCAGAGCCCACAGCCCTGTGAGAAAGCTCCGCTCACTGTGGACGGGCCGCCAGGGAGAGCGAGACCGGCATGATCAGGATCAGGTGGTAAACTCAAAGACCCCCACAGAGCAGGTGGGGGGTGAAGAAGAAGAAGAAGAAGAAGAGGAGGCGCAGGACACGGAAGTCCAGCAGCATTCCTCCCAGCCAAGAAAGGGAAGTGAATATCGACGCAGAGCGCCGGTATCATTGCGGAATTCGCCGTTTTCCACTGCGATTTTGCAGGACCCCAGGGAGAAGCTGAAAATGCCGACATGCAAGTATGACGGGAAGTCTGATCCAGAGGATCACATATCGGCTTATGAGGGTCATATGCTGTTATACACCGATACCGACTCGGGGTGGTGTAAGGTGTTCCCATCTACCTTGGTTGGACTAGGGCAAACTTGGTTTAAAAGTATTCCGCCGGCAACCGTCTTCGATTATCGCCAACTCACGTCCATGTTCGTAACGCACTTTGTAAGTAACAAGCGACGTGAGAAAACAACCGGCGAGTTAATGTCTATCAAGCAAGGTGAGACCGAAAGCTTGAGGGACTATGTCGGGCGTTTCAACGCTGAAGCTGTCACCATCCCCACACTACAGCAAGAAGTAGCGGTCCTGGCCCTTATGACGGGGCTGAGAGAAGGGACCCCATTTCGCAGTTATCTCGGCAGAAAGAAGATGACAAAAAGGATTTGAAGAGAGACCGGACAAAAATTATAATTACACACCATTGACGATATCCTGGGCCCGAATTTTCGAACTGCATAGTAAAGACGAGAAATGGCAAAGGCCAAGAAAGATGTACTACAAGGGCAGAGATAAGTCCAAATGGTGTGAATTTCACGACGATTACGGCCACAAGACAGACGATTGCAAAGACCTTAAGGACGGGATTGAAGACCTCATCAAGCGAGGTTATTTCACCCGGTACCAAGCGAGGACTGATCGCAAAACTCCTCCTAGAGAGGAGGAAACTAGTAACAGAAGGCCGGTAAAGGACAGGATCACTGAGATCCATGTCATAAGCGGAGGACCGACAAGAGGCGGCAGCATTCACGAGGCCAAAGCTAGCCTAAAAGAAGTTCGCCACCAAGTGAACTACAACAATGCCAGGAAATGGCCGGCATCTCCATCAATGTCGTCTGTGGCTTTCACTTCAGAGGACGCTAAAGGGATCGTTTACCCCCATGATGACCCTTTGGTAGTATCTCTACAGATATCCAATGCAATGGTCCATCGCGTCCTGGTCGACGGAGGAAGCTCCGCTAACATCTTGTACAAAGAAACGTTTGAAAAAATGGGCTTTGAGGAAGCGTGTCTGAAACCGGTCTCTTACCCGGTTATCGGTTTCACGGGAGCATCTGTCGTCCCAGAAGGGACGGTAAAGCTGGCTGTAAAATTAGGAGAGGGATCCCGTTCCAAGGACCTCATGGTGGAATTTCTGGTGGTTGACGTCCCAGCGGCGTATAATGCCATTATCGGAAGGCTGTTAATTCACGACGCTCAGGCCGTCGTCTCAACGTATCACCTCACTATGATCTACACTTCCAATGACGGCAACCCCGAAAAATCAGGGGAAACCAGGAGTCGGCAAGGCTTGTTACCTTACCGCGCTGAAACACTCTGACCACAAGCGACCAGCCGATACGCCACCGTCGGAAAGGGAAAGAAGAAGGTGGAAAACAAAGCCAAGAAGGATTTATCTATGGAAAACTTCGAGGCAAGGCCGGCAGATCAGCCAAGACCCAGCCCAGAGGGGGAGACGGAAGAAGTAAGGCCTGACAGAACAGTAAAAATTGGGGCCGATCTAGGAGAAGAACTTAAGGTTAACCTGATCTCTTTGCTAAGAGGTCATGCCGACATATTCGCTTTCTCCGCAGATGAAATGCCCGGTATTGAGCCAGAGTTCATGGTGCACCGTCTGAATGTGAATGAGGATGTCAGGCCGGTCAAGCAGAAGAAACATAACTTTTCTGCCGAGAAGAACGCAGCCATAAAGGAGGAAGTGGATAAGTTGCTGGCAGCAGACTTCATTGAACCTTGCGATTACCCGGAATGGTTGGCAAATGTGGTGATGGTGAAGAAGTCCAATAGGTCATGGCGTATGTGCGTAGATTTCACCGACCTTAACAAGGCTTGCCCAAAAAACTGGTATCCCTTACCAAGAATTGATCAGTTGGTAGACTCAACTAGCGGCCAAGCACTATTAAGCTTCATGGACACTTTTTCAGGATATCACCAGATAAGTCTGCTGAAATCCGATAGGAATAAGGCGGCTTTCATTACAGATGCAGGAGTTTATGCCTACAAGGCCATGCCGTTTGGGCTCAAGAATGCCGGCGCCACTCACCAAAAGCTAGTGGACAAAATATTTGAGCGACAAAAAGGCAGAAACGTAGAGGTATATGTGGATGACAGTATAGTCAAGAGCTTAACAGAAGAAGACCATATAGTAGACCTCGAGGAAACTTTCGAAAAACTCCGGAAACATGAGATAAAGCTAAATCCGAAGAAATGCGTGTTTGGGGTGCGATCCGGCAAGTTCCTGGGTTTCATGGTGAGTGAAAGGGGGATCGATGCCAACCCGGACAAAATCAAAGCTATCAGTGATCTCCCGGAGCCAAAGAGCATCCTGGACATTCAAAAGCTGACCGGAAGGATGGCGGCTCTCACGAGATTCGTTTCCAAATTGGCCGAAAAAGCCTTGCCATTCTTTAAGATACTCAGCGGAAACAAGAAGTTTGAGTGGGAGGAGGAGCAGAAGCAAGCCTTTGAAGGAGTAAGAAAGCACTTCCTGAAACTGCCAACCATAACCCGGCCAGAGCTGGGGGAGAAGCTGCAGCTGTACGTATCAGTAACCAAGAAGACAGTCGCGGCAGTGTTATTAGTAAACCGGCAGGGGCAGCAAAGCCCAATATACTTTGTCAGTCACGTGCTAGCAGGCGCTGAGCAAAGGTATGAGCTACGAGAGAAGATGGCCTATGCCGTGTTAATTGCAGCAAGAAAGCTGATACCATACTTTGATTCTCACACTGTTCAAGTCCTTACCAATCAGCCCCTGGAAAAGGCTCTCCACAAGCTGGACACCACAGGCAGACTATTGAAATGGGCAATAGAGCTCTCGGAGTTTGACATAGAATACCGGCCATGTACCGCAATCAAAGCCCAAGCACTAGCTGACTTCATAGTGGAGACAACCTACACTGAGACAACAGAATCCACCGGCAGGTGGAATTTTGAGGTAGATGGATCAGCGGCCCAGAGTGGAGCAGGGGCCGGTGTTGTCATGACGTCCCCAGAAGGGGAAATCTTCGAGCATGCCATCCGTTTCGGGTTTAAAGCCTCCAACAATGAAGCCGAGTACGAAGCAGCCCTGGCCGGACTAAGTCTGAGCATTGCGGCTGGAGCCAAAAACATCACCATGATAACGGACTCGCAGTTAATTTTGAGCCAAATAGAAGGGACGTATGAAGCTAGAGAACCGGTAATGCAAAAATACCTCAACCTAGTCAATAGCATGATACAAGGGTTGCAGACCTTTGAAGTGCAATTGGTTTCGAGAGCTGAAAACATGGCGGCAGATGCCCTGTCAAAGTTGGCAAGCTCCAGTCTCAGCGACAAGAAAAGGAGCGTCATGGTAGAGACGTTAAAAGAAAGAAGCATAGAGGTTACCCAGTGTCCGTTAATACAATCACCTCTGAACCGGAATGGTACGATGGTATATTGGCATATAAACTCAAGGGTGAGCTCCCGGAAGATAAGATGGCGACGAAAAAATTGAAAAGAGACTCTGCTTGGTACTGCGTCTTTCAAGGACAGCTGTACAAGAAAGGATTCTCGTTGCCTCTGCTAAGGTGCGTAATGGCCCACGAAGCAACGAAAATAATTGAGGAGATTCATGAAGGGGTCTGTGGGAACCATATCGGTGGAAAGGCGCTAGCACTCAAAGCGCTGAGAGCAGGTTTCTACTGGCCCACAATGCTGACAGATGCCCAAGCCTACGTAAAAAAGTGTGACAAATGTCAAAGGTTTGCGCCGGTGATAAACCAACCGGCCAATGACCTTCAGCCAATCTTGAACCCAATCCCTTTCGCGCAGTGGGGGATGGATATAATAGGGCCCTTCACACCGGCATCTGGGGGAAGAAAATTCTTGATAGTGGGCATTGATTACTTCACAAAATGGATTGAAGCATAACCAACAGCAAAGATAACGGTCAATCAGGTAAAAAAGTTTATCTGGCAGAACATCATCACTAGGTTCGGCATCCCGATGGGGATAGTGATGGACCACGGCGTCCAGTTTGATTGCGGCCCAATACGCGACTTTTTGCGTCCCTACAGCATCAAGTTTGCCTACTCGTCAGTTTGCCACCCTCAAAGCAATGGTCAGGCTGAAGCCGCTAACAAACAGATCCTTCATGCCCTAAAAAAGAGGTTAGATGAATTGAAGGGAGCATGGGCCGACATGGTACCAGCAGTGTTATGGTCCAACAGGACTACTGAAAAGGAGGCCACCGGAGAAACACCGTTCAGGCTAGCTTTCGGAGCGGAAGCAGTACTACCGGTAGAAGTGGGATTACCCAACTGGCGAATACTGAACTACGAGCCAAGCTTAAACGAACAGATACACAAAGAGGACCTAGATATCTTACCAGAGGTCAGATTGGCAGCATATAAAGACCGGATAAGCAAGGCCTACAACAAAAGAGTGCGAAGCCGCCCTATCTCCAAGGGAGACCTCGTCCTCAGGCGAACGGCCGCAACTGGAAAAGCCCATGTAGATGGAAAGCTTACGGCCAATTGGAAAGGGCCTTACTTGGTTAAAGAAGAAATAGTAACAGGGTCCTACCGGCTCGAAGACATGGCAGGCAAGCTACTGAAAAATAGTTGGAATGCCAGTGTCCTTAAAAGATACTACGTGTAGTTAGCAGAAAGGCAGTGTTGCCAGTAGGAGTTGATAATCAGGCGCTTATGCCGAAAAGATTTCCCAAGCTCATTGTAGGCAATAATTCCGGCATGGCCGAGAAGAGCCGTTTTATTTTGATAAAATGAGCATCTTTCACACACAACGTCTCAATACTGGATGAACAAATTAAACATGCCAGTGTCCTTAAAAGATACTACGTGTAGTTAGCAGAAAGGCAGTGTTGCCAGTAGGAGTTGATAATCAGGCGCTTATGCCGAAAAGATTTCCCAAGCTCATTGTAGGCAATAATTCCGGCATGGCCGAGAAGAGCCATTTTATTTTGATAAAATGAGCATCTTTCACACACAACGTCTCAATACTGGATGAACAAATTAAATATTATTGATTAGTCAGTCAATGACCTTAGTGGATCTGCTGAACTAATCAATAATGTTAAACCGGTCAATGACCATCGTGGATCTGCCGGGATGAATAATCAAATATTATTGATTAGTCAGTCAATGACCTTAGTGGATCTGCTGAACTAATCAATAGTGTTAAACCAGTGAATGACCTTCGTGGATCTGCCGGGATCAATAATCAAATATTATTGATTAGTCAGTCAATGAACTTAGTGGATCTGCTGAACTAATCAATAGTGTTAAACCGATCAATGACCTTCGTGGATCTACCGGGATCAACAATTAAATATTATTGATTAGTCAGTTAATAACCTTAGTGGATCTGCTCAACTAATCAATAGTGTTAAACCGGTCAATGACCTTCGTGGATCTGCCGGAATATACAAGTTAACGGTAATAATTGATCAAAACGTGCAGATGCTAATAATGAATTGGAGGCATAATTGATTAAACCGATAACAAAGCCCTAAAACTAAGCAGTCAACCACAGACGGCATGACCGTAAAAATTGAAGCTAGCTACCGATTACAGGAGTAACGGATTTACAGAACAATAAAGATAGTTTGGCTGCGCAAGGGAAAAGACGTTATGATCGCAAAAAGCACACCACCCACAAAGTGGCCCAATACAAGAAGGGCAAGGAAGGGAAAGAAGGAAAAAGCCTATCTACTCAGCACGGTCCTCTTCCTCAGAGCCGTCAACGACTACCACTTGCTCTTCCGGTTTGTCATTACCAGTAGCAGTGTTGGCAACTTCAGCAGCGTCGTTGGCGGCCTCCTCGTCCTCTTCGAACTCTGCCCGGGGATCCGCGTTGGCGATGTCGGCCTCAGTGACACCAGGGTCTAAGATTTCTCCCTCAACCGGTAGACCATGAACTTGCTGTCCATGGGCGTCCTCAATCTTGGACCAGTCAAAGTCCGAAAAGGTATACCAGACGCACCTCATGGCAGCTGACCATCCGCCATTGTACCCGTTCAGTAAGCGAGAGACGAAGTCCATCCCCTTCTGATACTCCTTCACGGCCTCACGCTCGTTCTCCTTGGCCTCGGAGATCTGCTCTCGGAGAAGCCGGATCTCTTCGTCCTTATTGAATAAGACGAAGGAGTGATCCTCCACAGCTTTGGTAAGAGTGGCATCTGCCTTACTTTCAGCAGCCAGAGCATCGTTCTTCTCGGTGTTGGCCAGGAGCAGCTCTTGCTCCTTAACAGCAATCCGGCCTCTCAGCTTCTTAGTCTCCTTTACTTCATTGAAGTAAGAGGTCTGAAAGTATCGGTAGAAACCACAGAGCTCTTTACCGGACTGGGCCGACTGAAAAGGGCAAATTAACAAGAAGTTAGTACAAAGAACTTCCGATAGCACACTTGAACAGACAGAGAAAGAAAAGAAAAAAATGAGGATTACCAGGGCCAGGTTGTGCGCAGGCGTCGCAGCAAGCGTGTACACCTCGTCCACCGGTATATCGTATTTAAGCTGCATAGCTTTCAAAATACGATAGCCCAAGTTCCCGCCCTCTAACGGACGGTCCAGCAGCAGAGATTCGTCGTCCAAAACGTTCAGCTTTGGATCGAACTTCTCTCCGTTCTTTACTAGGGAGCGAGTCCAGCACTTCTTCAAAATGTCCGGCATCTCCATCCGGGTTCGCTCCAAGAAGCCACCTTCCTGGGCTTGGCAAAAGACTCTAGTCCGGGAACCATTTCTGGCAGAGTCAATTGCTTGTAGATCTTGGGCCGCAAAGAAGAGCTGCCCCCTTCGGCTACTCGGCCGGTTTAGAAGGGGGGTAGACATTGCAGCAGGGATTTCCTTATCCTTGCTCGCCTTAGAAGCAGCCTTCTTAGCCGGCGGCTCCTCCTTGTTTTGCTCAGACTTCCTTTTCTGAGCAACGACCTCAGCCTGGCGACGCAACAGGGGCATCGAATCCCTGACGTCCTCCTCAGGACTGGATTTGCGACCGGCTCCACGGCCCCCTCGACCACCCCGGCCGCCGCCAGCTGGTAGTTGGATGGGAACGAACTTACGAGGAGGTTTAGGAGGCATGTTACTAAGCGGCCGGTATTTCCGATCGACGCGAAGAGCCTCGCGGATTAAAAAGTCCCGGCCTGAAAATAGAAAACAACAAAGAAGGAATCACAGTTAGTACATTTCAGAAATAAAAATACAACAGCAAAAGCAGAAAATCAAAGCGGAAACATAAACACACCATAGAGATCAGACTGGCAGAAACCTAAGGCAGTCAGAGCCGGGTTGTGAACACATAGTTGGCATGAGGAAGCCAGTACTTGGGAACCGGTATCCTCTTTTTGCCTCGTAAGGCTGGGATGGAGTCAGACGCAAAGAAATCATACGCCTCTCTCTCCCGACGAGTTAAGCCCCTGTCTCTTATGTGCTCCATCCGAGAGCGAGGCTTCGTCCATTGACGCCTCAGGGGAAAATCATCCGGTACATGCACCCAGAAAAACCGGCCTCTCCAGAGTTTGAGAGAACTCGGTTGGGGATATACCGTTAACTTTCCTGCCTTAGTATATAAAGACATCCATCCACCCCAGCCTTCGAGCTCATCATCCCGGGCTCTTTTCTTCTTCCCGTTCCCCTTACCTTTGGCAGAGCCATCCTCCTTAATCCAATGCAGTTTACGAAAGAGGTTCAGGGTCTCGGGGAATCCCTTATAACGAACCACCCAGGCATAAGCCATCAGGTTCCGCCATCCTAGGGGGGTCAATTGCGCCAAGCATATGTTCCAGGCTTTAAAAATTTTTACAAAGAAAGGGTCCAAGGGAATTCTCATCCCAAAATCAAGCATATAGGCATAAATAGCCACATGGCCGGAAGGGAAATCCGTGACACGGCTCCCTTCAGCCGGGAGTACCAGTCGGTATCCATCAGGGAAAGCAAAATATTTCGGGACCTTGATAAGGAACTTGCTCTTTCGGCAAGTGTCGGCCCAGCCGCTATCCAACTGAACACCGGCGGCACAACCTTCATCACTAGGCGGCATGAACAGTTCTGCTAAGTTATCCTCATCTGACTCCTCAGGAATAACTTCCGGAGGGTCATCCCAGTCTGAATCATCCTCAGCCTCTAAGGTAGTGGACTCCTCGTCTGATTCCGCCACATACCTCTTTATGCTCTCAACGACATCCGAGTGCACAGGAGAAACCAAAATTTCCCTAGGTACCGGTCTGCGGGAAGTCTCACCAATCTCAAAAGTAGAACGGTGGATAGGGGGCTTACCGGAAGGAAATAGCTCTGGGGAATGTTCCGCTAAACCTACCATGGTCTCGTATTGTCCATAGGCATTCACCCCTAAAGCCTCCGCTTGTCCTACCACTATCCCCAAGGGGGAGGCAGGAATGGCCGGTTCATCCTCTTGTCTACCGGAAACGCTACAGTCTCTCTGGCTATTGATCCTATGTTCATGGACGGAATCAGGCATGGGTGAATCATTAACCCCCACAGATCTAAGGGAGGTACTATCAGAATCTACATCACTTTCCGTCATGACGGAAGGGCCCTTGGAGATATTTTGTGAGTCAGAGTTCTCGGAATTGGAAGACATTATAAATAAGACAGTATGAAAGATGGAAAAAGTTTCGTCAAGGAGTAAAAGCACCGGAATCAACAAATAGCGTGAGGCTGGAAGGAGAAGTCGCGCACAACCGTCAAGAGCGCAAAAAGGGAATTTAGAGAGAGAAAGTTCGTTATGGAATCAAACGCAAGAGAGATAAAATACAAAATGAGAGAAGCGGGGAGCCCAGGAGGTATTTATAGAGGAAGTCGCGGTCGAGATTAAGTGACTCTTCGTCTTCCCGTCCTGATCATGCCACGTGTAATTCAGTAGCACCCAGTTGTGAAGCAGTTGCTCCTGGGGAGCTTTTAATGCAGGTGCGCAGCTTGAGGCAACGGTTGAAATTCTCTGTGCCAACGTTTCGCATTCTTTCGCCAAAAATAAGTCAGCATCTCCCATGGAGGTTTAAAAACCTATTAAGCAGGGTATACCTATGCTAGTCATACCGGCTTGGGAGCTAGTTGTATGGGGGCTGACTAAGTTCCATACCGATTTAAGTTATGCCGGTCTAATAGCTTTTGGGCTTATAATCCTGGGCTTGAACCCAGTCCATATCTCCAACGCCTACGGGCCTGAAAAATATACTTTCAATAAAAGATAAGAATATATCCCATAGGAACATTCTTGGGGATATTTCCCGCAAATACCGGGCCCAATCCAGATATGGGCTTATTCGGGTCCCTACAAATACTTCGTTGATCTGAGTCATAAGGTACGTTCACGAATCCCAATACATTATACTTGAGAGCTACCGGCTTTAACCAAATAGTGACTTAGGCATTGGAGGAGCGTTCCTCGGATCAACCCCCAAGGCTAGTTTACTTACTCTCTTTTGCAGGGATCCAAACCGGCTTCAACACAAGGACTTAACGGTTCAAGACCCCGTAATTTGTCCCATACCGAAACACATTATAGTATAAACCAGGAGCACCATCAAAGAGTATTCCTTAAATAAATGATTTGGGTTATAATAGACACTTAATGATCTTAAGATTGATTTATTGGGTTTAATGATATTAAGATTGGTTTGTTGGGTTTTGACAATTAGGCAAATGGTCAAATCTCATTGTTTATGGTTGTTGGACCGTGTTTTGAGTTAAATGGAACATTACATTGATTTAAAATCCTTTTGATTCTGGAATATTTCGTGAATTATGCGTAGAGGGTAGAGAAGGGTATGATTCATTGAAATTAAAATATTGCATCACTTTTTTTACAAATTGTTGTGTGTGTAATTTCCTTTTTTGCATAGTGTTTAAATCAACGTAGTCATATATGATCACAAGTTGGCATCATTGATGCTATCTAGCTTATACCAGGTTTACAAGGAAGGGTTTACCTCTCATCCCAAATAACCTTTAATTAACCCAAGATATCAAAATAAGAGTTATTATATTACCTTTGATATCAAAGTTCGAAAGGGTAAAATTTTGTTATTTAAAGGTACTAAAGTAAGAGTTACTCTAGTACTACTAATAGCAAAGCTCAAATTCATACCATAATTAACATCAAAGTATGTATTATTGACACCAAAATTCAAAGTTAAAATCAAAATTCACTTATACTTGATTACCAACTTATCAAAGTAAAAGCTATTATGATATTAGTAACAATTTTTACTGAATTTTGGTATAAATTAATACCAAAATTCAAAGTTAATTTTTTGTCTTTTTTTTACATGAATGAAGGCATATGACACGTGTATATCTTCAATGTTTTAAGTTTATTTACCTATTTTAGATATATCCTAAAAACTCATATAAATTTCTAGCGTAATTGAAATATTTAAACACAGATAAAGACATTATTTTAGAAATTAAGTGAAAATTCAATAATGATAAATTCCTCAAGCTTTCCCATCTATCCCATCCGTTTCATTTTAATCTACACACTTACACTTTTCATCCATGTCAACGCAAAACTTTAAAAATATATATCTTTAATGTTGTATTTATAATAATTATAAAAAGTACATATTAATAAAAACACATGTTATGATGAATCCAACAAGATCCCACATGATTATATTTTTACGCCTCGTATAAATGACAAATAATGGTCAAAAGAAAGTTTACGAATAATATAAAATGTCGAAGTGTGTAGATTAAAATGACATAGATAGAATATAGCGCGGGGAACTTGATGCTCGTTAACCCCAACTCAATGGTATAACTTATAGGGTGCTATATTTGTCTTCCTTTTAATGCCCCTTCTGTTAACTAGAATATTTATTAATAAAACAAATACTTAATAAACACTACTTCATGAAAGTATTTGAGCAATTAATAATGATTTCATTCACTGCGTAAAAAAATTATTGTAATTATATCTACTTTCTTTACCAAAAAGAGAACGATTCCAATAAATGAAACCACTCAAAATAGTAATTGTTATAGTAGAAAAAAATGTACAAAATACGCAACTACAATAGTATATAAAAAAAACTCATTTCACATCAACACGAAATCAACAATGTTGACAAATATTTATGAAACTGAAATAAACAACTAATACAACTTGGAAGAATAATAACAAATGATGAAAACAAAATCAATAATACTAAAACGACAACAATAATATCTATACTTGTTGTAAGAGTGAGACTACGTTTTACAGAAAATGTTAGAAAAGCAAAGTACAAACTCAACCCCGCAGAGGGAGACTACGTTTTACAAAAAAAAAGTCAGAAACGCATGGTACAAACTCAATCCCGCAAAACTGAACTCGGCCACTTCACAAAGTCAAGCACGACACGGCACACCATATACACAAGACACTAAATATACATGACACGTACCAGATACAACTAATAATATGCATAGTCAATTCCAGCGGTCTCGTTTCTCACCATCTGTTTGAAACATGAGTTCATTTTCATGATATATACAAACAGGGCAGGCACACTCGCTATGCGACATTCTAGCTTTGCTCTCAACAAAGGGTTACGATCAATCTATCAAAAATTAAGGACATCGACCTGATATGACATTCCCAACACCTGAGAACTGAACTATGTGCTTTGGGATGTTCGTCCCATCAACTCAGCTTCTTGCTGCACAGCCTTGGTTGCCAACCACTGAGGGACTACAGGACCACTGAGGGGATTGAAATCCTTGGAACATCTCCATAAACATACTTTGGAGGTCTTCCATGCTACTATCTTTCTCCTACAAACAGAAAAACTCTACATGAGAGTTCATGCCACTAAATTTGATAGAAGGATACCATGGGATTATCAACCAAGTTGAGAAGCAAGCATCTTCAATTCTGGCTTGCTTCTTAATTCTTAAAGCCAATAGATTTTGTTACATAAACTAAAGCTGCCTCTGCATTTTAACTTAATTCCAGCAGACTTTATTATCAACTTCATTTTTGAAGAGGACTCCAAAATATGGGAGAGACCAAGAAAGCAGCTTAAACTAATTAGTTTTGGATATTACTTATTGCACCCCTGCAATGACTAGCATCTGTACTAGCATCTATATTTTCAATTGTGATGTGTTCTATATACATATGAAAGTTCCCAAGCATGCAATCAAACATATCATCACTCACTAAAGCAGTCTTAAGTAGCAACCAGCGCATATTCACATAATTATTTCTACAAAAACCCAACCAGCTTAGGAACCCTGCGTTTCCTTGTTGACCCCTTTGACATAGCTAGACACAAGACACAACCGGTGAATTGAAAAATGAGCCTCCAAAGTAGAGTTGTATGGCTGAGTGGATTATCCACCTATCCCCCCATGTGACGGGCAAATCGCAGTTGAAGTGGATGTCAGCGGGTAGGTCGGAGATGGGTGAAAATTTTCTAGGACCACCCGCCCTATTCATCCATCCACCCACCCACGTCACAAACACACACACATATATATATACATAATATACTAATAAGAACTATAAATAAAATATCTAGTCGCTTTACTGTTAATCAATGGCTTAAATCTCCAGTTTTTAATTCTTTAAAAGTTGTTATGTACACAAACAATTTTTCTCGTATCATCCATTTCCCACCACCCCATCCACGGTCAATGCATGGGGTGGATATGGTAGGATATGGCATGTGATGGAGGGTGTGGATGGAGATTCGGTTTGAGGATGATGGGGCGGATTGAGATCCAACGGCCCCATCTCCGACTCATTGCCAACCCACAGGAATTCACTCCGGAGGAATTTATCCAGCTCATAGATAGTTTCAAGCAGAAGATCAGTCAACCTCAAGCTTACTAACTAAAAAATTTAAGATGCTAATGTCAAACTAGATAATTGGGATGTTACGTCATGTGGATTAATGAACGGATAACTAATAAGGCAGTTCCATAATCTTCCTCCTATGGTTTTTTTCCTACTGTGACTGGCTGAGTGCTCATTGCCATTTTATGTGCCTACCCACATTATCTGTGTTTCCATATTCAGTTTTACAGCACATCACTTCATTTACAAGGATATCTTTTTGTAAAGGGAATACGAGTGAAATCCTCAAAAAAGATAAGCATATCATGCTCAAGAGCTAAATCACCTTAATGTTGGAAAATCTCATATATGTATATCCTGTTGATAAAGATATATTAGCTCGCTCGTATCTGGAAACTCACATGATCTAGTTGCTGCAACTTAAAGTCTTCAAGATTTATGTAAGGTGATCCAGCTTAGTGTGGAGATATGTGACTATTTCAAGCCAAAGGCAGCAAAAACTGACGTCCAATTGCAGAATCAGAATGAAAGAACTTGGAAAATTACTATTTACTAATGAAAAATTTTAGATGGGATTGTTGCATCTACTTCATACAAAAATTCACAATACTTCATATTCCACGAATTTGTTTACATATGATGACTTGCAATCCAAATCCAACTAGTATCAATGTGATCAAACCATGCACTATTTTCCAGTAAATCAGAAAAAAAGAAACAAAATGCTCAAAGTACTCACCTCATCTCTGACTTGTGACATAAGTGACGACAAATCTTGCATAAAATCACAAAATCCCTGCATCCAAAGTTATAATTGTTTTTGTGAGGACACTTATTCAATACCAATCAGCGTAAATAAGTGCTTAGAACGACAAGGAATAAATCATAAACATCCGAAAGATGGGGACTCGAGATTTAACGAAATCATTTCCACCTCTTTACATCTCTGAAACACACTCTAAGCACAACTTAATTTATTTGAATAGGACAACATATCAGCCTACCTCATCCACTTCGTCAATAAGATCATACAAGCCTGCATCATACATTGTCCTCTTACTGGGATCTGACAACACTAAACCAAGAAATTTATTTCGTAAGATACAACTTCATCATGTTCTTAGTCTGTATTGGCACAAAAATGAGAAATAAAGAGTAATGACTAAAAGATACACAAATCTGCTAAAACATTGTACCTGAATAGGCCTCGTGGATTTTCTGAAATTTTTTCTTAGCCTCACCAAGCATGGCAGGGTTATTGACCCACTTATCAGGATGCCATTGCTGCAACACCATCATAAACATATATCATCAGCAATTTCCAAAAAAAAAAGTCCCTTTCAGAGAGCCATAGAGAGCCATAACTTGATAATTAATCGAAAAGGACAATAGAATTGCATGGAAACGGAAGAGGAATGAGCCATTTATATTAGAAAATATTTGGAGGGACAATGTAAGAATTAGTGGTTAGACGTACAATTTTACTTCGTCCATCACATATCATGTAGGAAGCAAGAAAACTTAGAGGGACTTGAGGTTCCCTACTTCCAAAATGATTTTATTCCCGAAATCCATACCCTTTTTCCGAGCTAATGAATAACTTTAGTTTACCACTACTAATTGAATATAATGTATCATCAAATCCAACTCATCTTCAACAATCATATTCGAATAGTGTATTAAGAGTGAGAATCCACCCCTGCGTAGATTTCGTTACCTACACGCCGAAATTGCTCAATCATGAAGTTTCACTTTCAAACTGATTTGTTTCAAAACCTCATCATTTTCATGACACATAACACATCATCATCCCCTGCATCTTAAACTCAAAGTACATTTCAATCATTTTTGACAATCAAATGAATTATTGTTGACTACAACCAGTTTGATTTATTTTTAATAAAAGAAAGAAAGGAAAGAGAAAGGAGAGGAATAGAAATTCTTAAGAGTTGAAAATTTGCTGAGTTGTTTGATTGACAACAAAATAGCAAAAAAAAAGAACAAGAAATTCCTAAAAATTTCGAGTTTCCAATAAAATGGAGGAAATTATTTATGTAGATTGTAGATCTCCTAGGTATCAGAAATTTCAATGGGAATTAATTTCTTGTTGTCAACCAAACAATTTAACCCATTTTCCATAAATCTAAATTTGATTATGTAATTTATTTCTTATAAATTGCAATTTCATGGGAATTTTGACTTGCCATGTAAACTAAACCACCACTTAATTTCTCATATTTAGTTTAAGTTTTCTCTTTCTTATCAAATTCTTCGAATTTTAGAAGGAAAGTAAAACTAAAAATCTGTAAAGACACTTTCCTTCCATTTCCTATCATTTATAATGATAATTTTGAACCCCCTTCAAAGAAAATATGCTATTTTTGTACCAAACATTGAAACTTATATGATTGCTTTCTTTTCCTAATCACATAATTTATATTCTTAATAGAATAATAAGCAGAAAAATAAGCACACAAATCCACTACGTATGAAATTATACTCCCGCCAAAAACTTAATTCCATCTTCAATTTAAACTAAATTAGTTATGTATATCAATTCATTGATAACTCTGATATCTACTTTAGTTTATAAAAAGCACAAGAAAAGAACAAGTCTCATATTTCAGGTTAAATTCTAGTATAAGATGTGTACCTAAGAGCATCACAGCCCGTTTGGTTATTGGTACTAAATGGTGGTAATGGTAATGGTTTTTAGTGCAAATTTGTGAAAGCATTCCCATGTCAATATCCATGGTAATGCTACTTTATCCTAAAACACCTATTTCCTTCCTAAAACTTCATTACCATCTATTACCACTTAGGAAGGTGGTATTGGATGGTAATGGAAATTTATGAAGGAAAACTCATGTTTTGACATCAAGTTTCATTACCATGAATATTAGCATTAGTATGTCTTCATAAATTTACACTTAAAAACATTACCATTACCACAATTTAGCACCACTAACCAAACATGTCGTGAGGTTATGGAATCATACCCGACTAGCAACACTTCAGGGTGGGAATGTGGGATCTCCAAAATGTCTCGCCCTTGTAACTAGGTAGGATCTGGTCTAGTAGGGAAATCTAAGAAAAACTTAAATTATAACTATTTCACTATTTCCCTTTTAGCTATCATATTACAGTTCAAATGTTTAACTATTTCACACTCTCACTTTAATGTTGACTATTTATATAGCTTCCTTTTGACTATTTTAAACAGAACTCTTAACTATTGGCGGTCTTATGACATAAGTTTTTGTACAACAAAAAAGCCGGTAGAAACATTACATTATCTTACAACACGTTCGATGAATTAATTGATGCTCTGACTAAAATTTATAAAGGATGAAATTAAGAACGCTAAAAAAACATTTAATTCGTTGTTGACACTTGACATACCATAGCTAGTTTGCGAAAAGCACGACGAATTTCCTCAATTGACGACGCTTTACTCACACCAAGTACAGTGTAGTATGATTCCGACGCTATGTCAGCCGCCATTGTTTCTCACGAATGTAAAATTTAAAGCTTCACCAAGAATCTTACGTACAGCAAATATCTTGAATTTGTTTTTTGTGTGTGATTTGCAGAAATTGTAGTATTTGTAGTTGGTAGACATGAGAATGTTGGAGATAATTATTGTTTGTCGACATTTATAGGGCGCCAAAAGATGTGTAGAAAGTGGGTTTTGTAAAGTCGGTTATTGGGGATAGAGGGAATTGGACAACGGAGGAAAGCCCGAAAATATCTTGAGAAAACAAGGGATTGATCGGACTAGAAAGTTCGGGAATGTGTTTAGCTTATAGTATGTGGCAATTATTCACTGTCGTTTGCGGTAGACATTTTGGTGCTGCTTTGATAATTGATATTTTTCGTGTTCTGTTTTTCTTTTTCATTAAATAAAAAATCTTTTCCCCAAGGTTTTAACTTTTTGTCATGAAAGTAACAACGATTCTTTATTTTTATTTTATTTTTTTGAGGAGGAATGTAAGAACGATTCTTGATATATGTGTTAAAATATTTTAAAATTCTAACGATAAGGTTTGATGAAAAATAGTTCCAGTACAGTGTATGAATGTTAAGGGGCGTTTGGTTCATATAGCGGTATGATTTTGGAATCAGAAATGAAATTAAGGTGGTATATGTTTGGAGTTTGATATCTAATACTATGTGTTTGGTTTTATTTGAGAATGACATTTTTTATTCTATTTAATACCTAGAGATATTGATATGAGGCGCAGGACTTTTGAATTTTCTATTCAATTTTTAAATATGAAATTTCATTTTGCAAACAATTAATATGAGCTCTTCTATTTTCTAAAATATTTATTTCTTGATAAATGGAAGATGATTG
The DNA here is from genome assembly GCF_026745355.1 of Beta vulgaris subsp. vulgaris. Lineage (NCBI taxonomy): Eukaryota > Viridiplantae > Streptophyta > Magnoliopsida > Caryophyllales > Amaranthaceae > Beta > Beta vulgaris. The sequence continues at coordinate 39,008,615 of NC_079207.1, read as the reverse complement.
TAAAAGAGAAAGATCCTTTTGTTGTATAGATGATAAAAATTTGAAAGAAACTTGATGTCCCATAAATTTTTGTATGAAGACCTTGCTTATCAGCATAAAATGGGTAAATTTGAGTTAAAAAACGAGGTATCCAAAATTATTTCTTGACTTATATCTTTGACTAAAATGAAAGTGTTTTGAAAGAAAAATCTATCATTGCAAATATATATGCTTTTGAAAGCTTGTCTCTTATTTTTAAAAGAGAAAAATTTGCAACATATAGTTATTTCTTTTTTTCCATAAAACTTAGAAGGAATTAGTCCTTCCTTTATGCAATTTTGGTCTACACCACTATCTACAAGAGCAATTGTGTTGACTGAAAAATCATCTATTACTATATTAATTAGGACATACTATGTTTGAAAACTGATTTGACCAATAATTTGAGAAATTTGTTCATGAGGAAGCGTCTCTTTCGAAATTACTTGGACTCCATCTATTGGCAGAGGCTCTCGGAAAGTAGAGGCTGATGATGTTGAATTTAGGTGGAAAAGCTTTACTTCAAGCTCTAAATCCTTCGTTTTCAAAGAAATAACTTCCTTTTGAAGGTCATAGATTTGAGATTTGAGCTACTTAAATTCAGATTGAAGGTCAATAATGGTGATTTCTTTGAAAATATTTGGAGTTTTATGTTTATCAAAGAGCTTTAAGATACTAGATGGTTCACTTATTTTGGGTATCTCATTTTCTTTGATAATTAAATCTCTTAACTTTGATAAGCAATCTCTCCTGATTGCAGGATCAGAGATCTTATCTACTAAATCGAAAATAAATTATTTATCATCTTTAATAGAAAGAACATTGACCATTTTTGGAAAATAAATACATGGAATTTCTTCTTGAGACAACTTTAGAAGAATTCGCATTAATTTAAGAAGATATTCACCTTCTTCTTCAGTATATTTTTCTCATTGAAGTCCTTTTCATAAGGAAGAGAAACCATGTGTTTTTTTCATTCCCAAAATGCATTGGGAAGATCATAACACACCTCCCTTTTAATTTTTTTTTTCTAAATCAATGATCGGTTTTTGAATGACGGGACTTTTAATTTTCTCTTCAATTTTCAAATATGATATTTCATTTTGCAACGAATTAATATGAGCTCTTTTATTTTCTAAAATATTTATTTGTTGATAAATGGAAGATGATTGTAAAAGAGAAAGATCCTTTTGTTGTATCGATGATAAAAATTTGAAAGAAACTTGATGTCCCATAATTTTGTATGAACTTCTTGTTTATCAACATAAAAAGGATAAATTTGAGTTTAAAATGGGCACCAAGAATTATTTTCTGACTTATATCTTTGACTAAAATGAAAGTGTTTTGAAAACAAATTCCAATCATTTGCAACATATAGTTATTCCTTTGTTTTTTCATAAAACTTAAAAAGAATTAGTCCTTCTTTTATGCAATTTTGGTCTGCACCACTGACTACAAGAGCAACGGTGTTGATTGAAAAATCATTTATTACTATATTAATTAAGACATACCATTTTTGAAAACTGATTTAATCAACAATTTAAGAAATTGGTTCATGAAGAAGCTTCTCTTTTGAAATTACTTGGACTCCATCTACTGGCAGAGGTTCTGGGAAAGTGGAGACTAATGTCATTGAAGTTATGAGGGAAAGCTTTGCTTCGAGCTCCAAATCCTTTGTCTTCAAAGAAATAACATCCTTTTGAAGGTCATGGATCTGAGATTTAAGCCCATTCGCTTCAGATTGAAGGTCTCTAACGGCGATTTGTTTGAAAACATTTGGAGTTTAAAGTTTATTAAAGAGCGTTGAGATACTAAATGGTTCACTTATTTTGGGTATCTCATTTTCATTGTTAATCAACTCACTTTATTTTGTCAAACAATCTCTCTTGATCGCGGGATCAGAGATCTTATCTACTAAATAGAAAAGAAATTATTTATCATCTTTAGTAGAAAAGAACATTGATCGTTTTAGGAAAAAAAAAAATACCCAGAATTTTTTCTTCAGACAAATCTTCAGAAGATTTTGCATTAATTTGAAGAAGATATTCTCCATCTTCTTCTTCAGAAGAATAGAAAGGTTATTCGTTTTCTTCGTGAAGCAGTCATGTCGAAAACTTATTCCTTAGTTCCTCATCATCACAAAAAAGCTCATTAATTTTACCACTTAGACCACATCTATTTTATTTGTGACCTGGTTTGCCACATTTGTAACAAATAATAGAAGTCTCTCTTTCTCCCTATTTCCTGTTATGAAACTTTGGAGATAGTTTTAGGTAGTGCTGAAGATTGGTATTTGCATGTCTCTTAAGCCTTTTGTAAGTTAAATAGGGGATTTAGGCTGGATTAAAAAAACACGTGCAATTAATTTGACCAAATCAATGTTGGAATATTTGGTTAATCCTCCAATTCCAGCAAAAGGTATGGTTTTATAACAACCTTTTATAAGGTAGTTTTTGACAACTCTTCTTTATAAGATAATTTTGGCCAAAAGTTGTAATTTATAAGGTATATTTTACCAAAAACACCATATTACTAAAAATAACAAGACTAAATAACTCTTTATTGAAACCTCCTTCTAATTGCAACATCAGTTCCTTATGAGTGACATATTTCAATTGCGCTTCTTAACACAATTCATTTTATGCAACTGTAGGCGTGTTTGTATTTCCCTACAGAGGATGACGCATATTTGACTACCTCATTGTAAAGGTTATTATTGAAAACATTTTTTGAAGTAGACAGAAGCCGCCAATAAGTCTTTAAAGGAAGACTCATAAACCTAATTGGATATTGGAGAATTATAGGGACAACTTAGGGACTTATCCAATGTAGATTTCCCGTCATGACTCTATCAATGGTCAATGAACCTAGATTGAGTTCAAGGGTAAGGGTACGAATAAGATCAGGAATGAAATTCGCCATTTACGACCTCTACTTATTACCGTCTCATGAAAAGTTTTATGCAAATAAACAAACACATAATATTTTGAGGCAATATAATAATTAGTCTATGGCGATACATTAAACAAACAAAATACTAATTTTTGGTGACATGTTATAAAGAAACGTATTATCGGGATCCTAATAAGATTGTCCAATTATCTTATTTTAGGCGTTACAATAGTTCTTTAGGTCATTGATTTGTAGTAAAAATCATGTGAGTTGATGAATGCATTAAAATATACAATTATGCATATGAATTATAAAGAAAATAAATTAAATGATAAGATTTAGGATTACAATGTACAAGAGAGCGTTAATTCGTTCAAGATCTACATTGTGACAAGTAGATGGTTAATAAAAAAAAAGGATTAAATTCGAACATCAGGATATATACCTTTGTCACCTAACCCTTATGGAATGCTCTTCAGGATGAGAAATCTTGAAGCTTGAAATACGAAATTTGAAGGGATTGATGTGTTTAATGTGAGTTTGAATGTTTTAATATAATCTTTTTATTTTGAGTGTCTATATTAGGGATGTCGAGGTATTAACGTGTTGGAGAGCATTGAGGAAACTTATTCGAAGCAACGAGGTATTTTTTAACAAAGGAAATTGAAAATGAAGATAAAAGATAAAATAAAATTGTGCGCCTAGCGTACAACTTTGCGCTTGACCCACAACTTTCGCCACATGCACAACTTTGCGTCCCGCGCACTTGCTTCTGGCCAATTTTTTTTTTATTGTTTTAAGATTCTTTTTTATCATTTGAGAAAATTTATCCTTTGAAATCGAAAATCAGCCATCTTGAGGAGTAAAAATCTGATTTTTGAAATATCCTTCAATAACTAATTATCGCGAATAACGAATATTAAAATTGGGGTCGGAAGGCGGCGGGGGAAGGAGAGGGCACTTAGATTTGATAGATAGACTTTATATTTTTGAAATGCTTTTGGGCTTAGCTCGTTTGATTGCTCTTCCTTTGGGCCAAACTCATTAGGTTGACGGTATGTTTCATCCTTGGGTCCTTAAATGAGGATACATGATTATGTGTCTACAAACCCCTACCTAGATTGAGGTTCCGGGAACTGAAAGTCAAAGTATATGGTGTCGGGAAGGAGAAGGATTCTGAAAGTTATGTAGTTTAGAGCAAATCTATACATCGCCGGTTTCTGCTAAAAAAATGTTTGTCTACAAGAGGACAACTACAAGTAATCTGATTACATGCAGGAGAAGATTTTAGCAGGTAGGTGCAAAAAAATTAGATAATGATGCATGTATGCAAACTTACTCTCCAAGGATCCATAGGACACCTACGTAATGATTAGGGTTATGCATGGCTAAGAAAGATGCAACATAATGCAAGGTTAGGTTTGATGCAAGGCTAAGAAAGATGAAATGTAATACAAGGTCAGGGTTATGCAAGATTAAGCGGTTTGGATAACAAAGAGATAGAATGGTTTTCAAAAACTATTTTGGCAATAAATCGAGGTCCACAAGTGGGATCCGACCATTACAACTCTTTGGGAGTCTGATTTAGAGGAACCACCACATATATAGGAAGCCCCAACTTTGGGTAAGCTTGTATTAAATTAGGCGTGTTTTAGTCTATATTGGAATGTACTTGATCTATATTGAGTATTCAGAGTTCTTTGCTGGGATTCTTATTTGGGGAGTTGATATATGCAATGTCTGATAACGCCAGAGAGCATTGAATTGTTAGAGAGTCCTTTAGGGAAAAGAGAGTTTTGATTGAAAAATAAAAAGTTCAAGTTTTTAACCCAACTACATCTAGGTGGGAAAAAGCATTAACCTGGCTAGGTGCAGACTTGAGTCTACGTCGGGATCTAGAAATAGAGTGCTTCTAAATTATAGATAATTAGATTAGACCTTGATTAATTTATTTTATTGAAGCAGCCGAACCTCGAGATCAGGATTCTTATGAATCCTTGTGGAATCAGACCATTAATAGTTCCGGATCTTAATTATTTGATTTTCTTTTGTGCCATAGATTTTGCCTAGGCCACCCTTTTGTGTTTTCAACCTAGCGAGCTTGGACATACCTTGAAGAAGGAGTTAGGATCGATAAAAGGTTGAAATCATTAAGGTTTAAAAGATTTGGGTGAAGGTTTAATTGGTTGGGATAAGGTAGGATCATGCACTAGTAGAATAAATGCTATTTGCTGCAGTAATATTGCTGCGGTTTTACCTATACGCAGCAATATAACAACCGCAACAATATTGTCCGACGGATTAATTAACAAAATGCGGGGCCAAGCGAGCTAATATTGCTGCGGTTTCCACGTAGGAACGCAACAATATAAACCAAACACTTAAGACACGCTCCTCATTCTCGCGCCTCCCCCACTGAAAAAATCCAAACCCTAAACCAAACCCTTTTCGCTAACTCATGCGCCTCTCTCTCCTCTCTCTCATCTCTCTTCTCTCTCCTCAGTCCTCATTCATTGGTCCTTCACGCGATTTCTCTCCTCTTCGTCTCAATCGTTTCCCCCTCACGCGATCTCTCTCCTATCTCCTCTTCGTCGGCCGTTTTGTCATTATCAGGCTCGAAGATTTCATGAAGGCTCGAAGATTTCATGAAGACTCGAAGATTTCCTCGTTTTCAGATCGAAGACTCCTTGCTTTTTTTTTTTTTTTTATCTTTTCTCCTTTTTATTTCATTTCGATTTTTTTCAGATTTGTGTATTTTTTCATTTTTTTATATTTTAGATCTGTTTTTTTCCCCTTTTTTATTATTTCAGATCGGTTTTTTTCATTTTTTTGTCTCGCCCTTTTGCCGTTGCCGTCACAAGCTTCAGTTCGAGTTCTACTCGCCGTCGCCGGTTGTTCTCCGTCGCCTGTGTTTGCCGTCGCCGGTTGTTCTCCGTCGTCGTCGTGTTCGCCGTCGACAATTACCAATTGAAGGTTGTTGGGAAACCTGGACCCACTGTTAGACGTATCTCAGGAGTTGATATCCTTGACAACAACGGTGTCAATCTCATCTCAATACTTCTTACCTCCGTGTTGACTTTTGTAGCTTGTGCGTACATATTTTGAGATACCAGAGTCCTCAGATTCATATAGACAATACTTGGATATATAGATGTTGCCGTACGAGCTAATCGATACACTTGAAATGCGAATTTGATAACACAGCTTGATGATGATATTCTGAAGACTTCACAGATTTTGTAGATCTGACAAACTAGCTTGATCTCTTCTCTTTTTTGGTTCAAGTTATTGTAAATGTTCATGAAAGGCGGTTTGTGTTTTGAAGCCAAAATGAATACACTCGTTTTTTTTTTGAACTGCCAAGGAAAATACAAGATAGGAGTATAATATTTTGTAATTATTTGTGTACGAAATTATTACTTATGAGTTATATGATTTTGGTATTTTATTCTCTGCCTTAAATATTTTTCTCTTTTTTTGCTATTAATTTTGGTTTTTTATACTCAGCCCTAAATATATCATAATAATATAGTTTAATCTTTTATGTTTTTTACTTTTTGTATAATAATTTGTTGTTATTAGTTTCAATCAGCATTTATTATTTTCTTTTTGTCTTTCAAATTTGATGGCAAAATGTAAAAAAATAAAAAATAAAAAATTCATGTACCAGTACATATTGCTGCGGTTTTTCTCAGAAACCGCAGCAATTTGCTTCATAAATTTGATATAAAATAGCCATATTGCTACGGTTTTACCCAGAAACCGCCACAATAGGCCACTTTTTGAACGCATCAATAAGCATTTATTCTACTAGTGATGGATTTGAAATATATGGGTTAAGATATTCTTAATGCGCAAAAAGGATTTGAATGAGGGGTAGAACTTGTGTGCGAGCCCCCAAGCTTGATTTTTTATTTGGCCTTTGGCTTTTTCTTTTTACTTTTGCATTTGATCTACGCGTTTTCTTCTGCTTGTGCTATTTTTTTTGCTCTTTTTTCGCACTTTGAATTTTTTTTTCTTTTTTTTTCACACAAGTATTTTGTTTAGGATAATGGAAGGTTTAAAGGATATTTTATGGAGCATTAAAGGGATTGACTAAGGGTCATGGAGATGATGGCTCAATGGGTTTTTATTTTTCTTAGCTGCATGAGGATGGTTTATGGATGTTGAATTTTTGAATGATAGAGGGAAGACGGAAGACACTCTTAATTAATCCAAAACATGTCCATTTTTGTAATTTGTTTAATCAAGGTTATCTAGGTAATTTAAGTTTCATCATTGAATTAGAAGCATATATAAAATGATGGAAGGCCAATGAAAATGAAAAGAAAATGCAATGATTTTACTAATTAGAATTAAATGGAACAAGGCTGATAAATATTAAAGTCCTAAATGACATGGACCTAACATAAAAGGAAATAAAGGAGCTAGGGGAGTTACTCTCCAACTCAACCTAGGAAACTACCGCTAAATGACTAAGCCCCCTGCAGTGTTGTGACGATGCCCAAGGGGTTGTTGTTGTTGTTTTTGCTGCAGGTTGGATTGGAGGTCTGCCACATAATCGAGCATAACATGTAGAGCATCCTTTAAAGCCCAACCTACGGATGTTAAAAGCCTATTCCCTTAGTGATATTTGCAATAAGCATTAGGATTCCACTTTTTATACCTATTCTTAGGTATAGGGTATGAAATAGGACCAATAAGTTAGATTGCTCTTCTTGCATGAAGCCTATTGAAAGCTTCATCTAAAGTCATGCCCAGGGGAGTAAAGTTCTTTGAGGTTTTTGATAACCTCCCTTTTTCAGTAGTTAGAGAAATGAAATCATTGTTTTTGGAGCTAGAAAGGTTATTGTTACTATTCTTGAAAGAGTTGTTATTGGAAGCCTTATTCTTTGAGGCTTGTACCTCTTATTTATCCAGTAGGACAACCTTGTAGATTTTCGTGAAAGACTCTATAGATTGGAAATTGATGTCAACTCCATATTTGAGTCGCAAGTTATGAATCACTAATCGAACTTAGTCCTCTTCAGTTGGGATATAGTCATTTATGCGGCCTTTTCCCTCCATCCGTTAAGGAAGGTGACAAAGTCTTCTTTGGAGTTTTGTTTGGTTAACTCCAACTCACAAAGACCAATAAGAAGCTGAGTGTTATATATGTACTACGAAACTCTTCTTTGATGTAGTCCCAGTTGTTCAGCTTAGTTTTGTGTAGTGATCTGAACCACTTATCTGGATATGCATCCAAGGTTAAGAGAAAGACATAAGCTAACAAGTCCAACCTCATGCCTTCGAGAACCATATAGATGGAGAAAGCTCTCAAATGATCATTTGGGTCTTCGACCCCCTCGAATTTGGAAGTTCACCCAATGCTACCTTTTTAGGAAGCTTTTCCTTCAATTCAGAACAATGATGTCATGTCCACGAGCCTGACTCTCGAGTGTAGGAATTGACTGGATCAATTGCTCGAGTTTTTCGAACCTTAAATTAATCATGTACTTGAAAGGAGGAGGTGGTGGTGGAGTCTCATCATGTTCTTCTTCCTCAATTGTCAGTTTTTTCCAGAATTTTGATCTCTTTGTCTTATTTCTCAAGACGAGAGTCCATCAGTTGGATTTGATCCATGATGGCACTTAGTTGTTCATTAGTGTCTCCCATTTCATATGATAATTCAAAAGTTTTGGAAGATTCGTCTTAAAAAGTGAGAATCCGTCTCTAATGGATTGTCCACGGTTATAACCTCATGAACTGTTCTTAACAAAAATCGAATTGACCTTACTTTTAAGCTTAAAACAAGGATTTTCAAAACAGGAAATGAAAATGGGAAATGCATATGGGAGATATATGGGGAATGAAAATGGAAAACAGGAAATCATATTGGAAATGGAGGAATAGAAATGGATATGGTTTTCGACTAGTATGTACATGACCCTGATCTTGACCTAGGCCTAACTATACGCATAAGAAGACATGGACTGGACTGGAATTGACTATGCAAGCAGAGTGGTCTTAATGACTGGACTTTGGTGATGATAGGGGGACTAAACTTTGCACTTACGAGTAGAATAAGAAGACTAGACTCAAAGAAGATTTCCTATGTGGACTTTATGGAATATTATACTTTGAATTTACAAGAGAGTAAGCAGGCTAGGCTCACAGAAGATTGCCTATGTGGACTTTAGGGAATACTAGACTTTGAACTTACAGGAAAGTAAGCATACTAGGTAATAGGGAAGGCTAAACTTTGAACTTTCCTCTAGAGTAAGTAGGTTAAACCTAAAGGTGACTATACTTTATTCTTACGGGTGAATAAGTAGGTTAGGCAATAAGAAGGCTAGACTTTGAACTTACATTTAGAGTATTTAGGAAAGACGTAAGGTCACTAGACTTTGAACTTACGGGAGAGTAAAAGATTCACGGGTTTAGAGTTTTGACTTCGTGCTAAATGGGTTTGGAATTGGATTTAACAAGGGATAATGTAGAGATGCAAACTAGACTCAGGTTTGAGCTTTTATAGTCTCAAGGCTTGATTAGGACTTACATGAAGATGCAAACTAGACCTAAGAAATGAATTGGGCTTTTATAATCCGAAGACTTGACAAAGACTTACATAGAGATGAAACTAGACCTAGGATATGAATTGGGCTTTTATAGTCCGAAGACTTGATTAGAGCAACACATGGATGCAAACAAGACTTAGGGTATTTGAATTGAGTTTTTATAGTCCTAACACTTGACTAGGGCTCACGATGTAAACTAGACTTGGGGTATGTGTTACTACCAATTTTAGATAATGACTAAGCATTTATTGTGGTACATTATATTAGGCCCCAAAGGATTTAATATTTATGTTAATATAGAAGCCCAATCATATTAAGAACCCCATGAAAGAAAGTCAACAGAAGTCAAGGACTAAAAGGCCATAAAAGAAAGTCAACAAAAGTCAAGAACCAAATGAAATGTTCAGGAGATGGAAGTCAAACGACGACGAAGACGTGGGCAATCAACAACGTGATCATGGGGCAAGCTACGTGGGCATTTGAACGTGGTTATTCCAGCGCGAGAAAGGCATTTATCTTTTCTCCTTTTTATTTCATTTCGATTTTTTTCAGATTTGTGTATTTTTTCATTTTTTTATATTTTAGATCTGTTTTTTTCCCCTTTTTTATTATTTCAGATCGGTTTTTTTCATTTTTTTGTCTCGCCCTTTTGCCGTTGCCGTCACAAGCTTCAGTTCGAGTTCTACTCGCCGTCGCCGGTTGTTCTCCGTCGCCTGTGTTTGCCGTCGCCGGTTGTTCTCCGTCGTCCGTGTTCGCCGTCGACAATTACCAATTGAAGGTTGTTGGGAAACCTGGACCCACTGTTAGACGTATCTCAGGAGTTGATATCCTTGACAACAACGGTGTCAATCTCATCTCAATACTTCTTACCTCCGTGTTGACTTTTGTAGCTTGTGCGTACATATTTTGAGATACCAGAGTCCTCAGATTCATATAGACAATACTTGGATATAAGATGTTGCCGTACGAGCTAATCGATACACTTGAAATGCGAATTTGATAACACAGCTTGATGATGATATTCTGAAGACTTCACAGATTTTGTAGATCTGACAAATAGCTTGATCTCTTCTCTTTTTTGGTTCAAGTTATTGTAAATGTTCATGAAAGGCGGTTTGTGTTTGAAGCCAAAATGAATACACTCGTTTTTTTTTTGAACTGCCAAGGAAAATACAAGATAGGAGTATAATATTTTGTAATTATTTGTGTACGAAATTATTACTTATGAGTTATATGATTTTGGTATTTTATTCTCTGCCTTAAATATTTTCTCTTTTTTGCTATTATTTTGGTTTTTATACTCAGCCCTAAATATATCATATAATATAGTTTAATCTTTTATGTTTTTTACTTTTTGTATAATAATTTGTTGTTATTAGTTTCAATCAGCATTTATTATTTTCTTTTTGTCTTTCAAATTTGATGGCAAAATGTAAAAAAATAAAAAATAAAAAATTCATGTACCAGTACATATTGCTGCGGTTTTTCTCAGAAACCGCAGCAATTTGCTTCATAAATTTGATATAAAATAGCCATATTGCTCGGTTTTACCCAGAAACCGCCACAATAGGCCACTTTTTGAACGCATCAATAAGCATTTATTCTACTAGTGATGGATTTGAAATATATGGGTTAAGATATTCTTAATGCGCAAAAAGGATTTGAATGAGGGGTAGAACTTGTGTGCGAGCCCCCAAGCTTGATTTTTTATTTGGCCTTTGGCTTTTTCTTTTTACTTTTGCATTTGATCTACGCGTTTTCTTCTGCTTGTGCTATTTTTTTGCTCTTTTTTCGCACTTTGAATTTTTTTTCTTTTTTTTTCACACAAGTATTTTGTTTAGGATAATGGAAGGTTTAAAGGATATTTTATGGAGCATTAAAGGATTGACTAAGGGTCATGGAGATGATGGCTCAATGGGTTTTTATTTTTCTTAGCTGCATGAGGATGGTTTATGGATGTTGAATTTTTGAATGATAGAGGGAAGACGGAAGACACTCTTAATTAATTCACAAACATGTCCATTTTTGTAATTGTTTAATCAAGGTTATCTAGGTAATTTAAGTTTCATCATTGAATTAGAAGCATATATAAAATGATGGAAGGCCAATGAAAATGAAAAGAAAATGCAATGATTTACTTACTAATTAGAATTAAATGGAACAAGGCTGATAAATATTAAAGTCCTAAATGACATGGACCTAAACATAAAAGGAAATAAAGAGGCTAGGGAGTTACTCTCCAACTCAACCTAGGAAACTACCGCTAAATGACTAAGCCCCCTGCAGTGTTGTGACGATGCCCAAGGGGTTGTTGTTGTTGTTTTTGCTGCAGGTTGGATTGGAGGTCTGCCACATAATCGACGATAACATGTAGAGCATCCTTTAAAGCCCAACCTACGGATGTTAAAAGCCTATTCCCTTAGTGATATTTGCAATAAGCATTAGGATTCCACTTTTATACCTATTCTTAGGTATAGGGTATGAAATAGGACCAAATAAGTTAGATTGCTCTTCTTGCATGAAGCCTATTGAAAGCTTCATCTAAAGTCATGCCCAGGGGAGTAAAGTTCTTTGAGGTTTTTGATAACCTCCCTTTTTCAGTAGTTAGAGAAATGAAATCATTGTTTTTGGAGCTAGAAAGGTTATTGTTACTATTCTTGAAAGAGTTGTTATTGGAAGCCTTATTCTTTGAGGCTTGTACCTCTTATTTATCCAGTAGGACAACCTTGTAGATTTTCGTGAAAGACTCTATAGATTGGAAATTGATGTCAACTCCATATTTGAGTCGCAAGTTATGAATCACTAATCGAACTTAGTCCTCTTCAGTTGGGATAAGTCATTTATGCGGCCTTTTCCCTCCATCCGTTAAGGAAGGTGACAAAGTCTTCTTTGGAGTTTTGTTTGGTTAACTCCAACTCACAAAGACCAATAAGAAGCTGAGTGTTATATATGTACTGCTTACGAAACTCTTCTTTGATGTAGTCCCAGTTGTTCAGCTTAGTTTTGTGTAGTGATCTGAACCACTTATCTGGATATGCATCCAAGGTTAAGAGAAAGACATAAGCTAACAAGTCCAACCTCATGCCTTCGAGAACCATATAGATGGAGAAAGCTCTCAAATGATCATTTGGGTCTTCGACCCCCTCGAATTTGGAAGTTCACCCAATGCTACCTTTTTAGGAAGCTTTTCCTTCAATTCAGAACAATGATGTCATGTCCACGAGCCTGACTCTCGAGTGTAGGAATTGACTGGATCAATTGCTCGAGTTTTTCGAACCTTAAATTAATCATGTACTTGAAAGGAGGAGGTGGTGGTGGAGTCTCATCATGTTCTTCTTCCTCAATTGTCAGTTTTTTCCAGAATTTTGATCTCTTTGTCTTATTTCTCAAGACGAGAGTCCATCAGTTGGATTTGATCCATGATGGCACTTAGTTGTTCATTAGTGTCTCCCATTTCATATGATAATTCAAAAGTTTTGGAAGATTCGTCTTAAAAAGTGAGAATACCGTCTCTAATGGATTGTCACGGTTATAACCTCATGAACTGTTCTTAACAAAAATCGAATTGACCTTACTTTTAAGCTTAAAACAAGGATTTTTCAAAACAGGAAATGAAAATGGGAAATGCATATGGGAAATATATGGGGAATGAAAATGGAAAACAGGAAATCATATTGGAAATGGAGGAATAGAAATGGATATGGTTTTCGACTAGTATGTACATGACCCTGATCTTGACCTAGGCCTAACTATACGCATAAGAAGACATGGACTGGACTGGAATTGACTATGCAAGCAGAGTGGTCTTAATGACTGGGCTTTGGTGATGATAGGGGGACTAAACTTTGCACTTACGAGTAGAATAAGAAGACTAGACTCAAAGAAGATTTCCTATGTGGACTTTATGGAATATTTACTTGAATTTTACAAGAGAGTAAGCAGGCTAGGCTCACAGAAGATTGCCTATGTGGACTTTAGGAATACAGACTTTGAACTTACAGGAAGAAAGCATACTAGGTATAGGGAAGGCTAAACTTTGAACTTTCCTCTAGAGTAAGAGGTTAAACCTAAAGGTGACTATACTTATTCTTACGGGTGAATAAGTAGGTTAGGCAATAAGAAGGCTAGACTTTGAACTTAATTTAGAGTATATTAGGAAAGACGTAAGGTCACTAGACTTTGAACTTACGGGAGAGTAAAAGATTCACGGGTTTAGAGTTTTGACTTCGTGCTAAATGGGTTTGGAATTGGATTTAAACAAGGGATAATGTAGAGATGCAAACTAGACCTCAGGTTTGAGCTTTTATAGTCTCAAGGCTTGATTAGGACTTACATGAAGATGCAAACTAGACCTAAGAAATGAATTGGGCTTTTATAATCCGAAGACTTGACAAAGACTTACATAGAGATGCAAACTAGACCTAGGATATGAATTGGGCTTTTATAGTCCGAAGACTTGATTAGAGCAACACATGGATGCAAACAAGACTTAGGGTATTTGAATTGAGTTTTTATAGTCCTAACACTTGACTAGGGCTCACGATGTAAACTAGACTTGGGGTATGTGTTACTACCAATTTTAGATAATGACTAAGCATTTATTGTGGTACATTATATTAGGCCCCAAAGGATTTAATATTTATGTTAATATAGAAGCCCAATCATATTAAGAACCCCATGAAAGAAAGTCAACAGAAGTCAAGGACTAAAAGGCCATAAAAGAAAGTCAACAAAAGTCAAGAACCAAATGAAATGTTCAGGAGATGGAAGTCAAACGACGACGAAGACGTGGGCAATCAACAACGTGATCATGGGGCAAGCTACGTGGGCATTTGAACGTGGTTATTCTAGCGCGAGAAAGGCATTTATGATTTCAATCAAAGGTGATTCAAATCATTTCCCTCCAAAGATGCATGGGAATTACGTATCATGTTGGCATATAAATACAAGTGAAAGGATCAAGTAAAAGACAACAAGCACAACACGCAACAATGTGCAACTTTCTTTCTAGCGTAGCCTCAGCCTTAGCCTAGCCAATCCCCTTATGGGGTTAATGTTTAGTTCTTAGATCTAGAGCATGTACTAATGACAAGTTTGTTCATCTCCATTTTTAGTCGGAACTCATGGAGGTAATCATCTTTGTGTTTTTCCTTTAATTGTCCAGTCTGGATTATCCTCATATGTGTTGTAAAAATTGATTCTATAATTTTGTGATTTGAATGGGAATATTTGGCCCTAATTAATAGATTAATTATTGCACGTCTTGTTCTATTTAATGCTTTTCGCCTGATTAGGCGTTGTAGTTTAATCAATTAGATTACAACAAAGTACGTTAGCAAGGTTTTATGCAATTAAAACCGGTAACCCCCAGGGACTAAGACTCCAGTAGCGCTAAGTATCTAACTATTGGGTGCATTGACTTTTTTGCAAAGTCAACCAACTGATTTTGCACCAACAAGTTTTTTGGCGACCATAGTGTGAGGAGAAAGATTCATAATCAAATTGTGAAATTTCTTCTTTAATAACTTTTACAATCCAACTTTTCAAAACAACCATTGTTATTTTTCTAAAAATGCCGGATACATGTTCTCGAAGGAATAGGGAAGGTCTTAGAGTTAAATCGATCTCCCAAAACATGGAAAATAATGATTCAATATCTTCAGAAACTAGGGTACCAGAGGATGGTGGTAAACCAATTCATCATGTCCTAGGAGATTCACATGGAGAAATTCCCCAAAAGGAAGTAGCATAGGCAAATACTAATTTGACTCAGAGCTCTTAGACTTAAACATGCATTCGCAAGAAAAACATCAGTAGTTGTTCAGACTTATTTCTAAGCCATTAGGGTGAAAAGAATTGAAGTGCTTTGAATACACTCACTTCCAGACCACTTCTGGTCTGTCACCTCTAACAAGGCACTCAGCCTTGCTCTAGTTGCTGCAACACACACAGTTTGTAACACCAGACCTGCTTCCCCCTTAGATTAGGTGGAAAAAAATCAGATCAGAACTTCACACCTGCTTCCCCCTTTTGGCATCATCAAAATAAATCAAGGGAACATTCAAATTAACAAAACACAATCAATAGATAACAACTGATTCAAGCTAAATAGGCAGCTCAAACAACATTATAGGGATGCTGATGCTACCAAAGTTCCTGTAGAGTACCAAAAGCTACTTGTCCTAAATAAGACTATAAGAGTTATTACAGACGAGTAGTAGACCAAATTACATAAGATCAAATGTTTTTGTAATTTGGGAAGGGGGAAAACCAGGTATAGAGTTCAATAATAGAGAGGGCTTAGCAGCAATAGATAAGAGAAGGAAAAGAGCCAATTTAATCTGCTCCAGAGTCATGTTCAGTCTCATCTTCCTCCTCGTCTTCCTCGAGGTCCTCGGAAGCAGCTTCTTCATCTTCCTCAGCCTCTTCTTCTTCCTTCTCCTCGTAAACCAGTTCATCATCACCATCGCCTATTGCAGCAGATTAATCTTCCTTCTCTTCAGAATCCTTTCTTGACTGAATGTCAGCTCGGCCAAGGCAAACCTCAACCCTCTTGTAGGATTTCTGAAGTGCAGAACACAACGCAGTAACAATGTTCATCATGTTCTGCATCATCCGATTCTGCTCGCTCAACTGCTTTACCAAAGCATGAGTGGCCTGAACTGATTTCGTACTGGTCCCTGCACGAGCTGCATCACCCTTTGCTTCAACCTTCATTTTCAGAACACCACCTGCATATGTCATGCCCTTCTGACCTATAATCTGATTCGTAAGTTGAGACATGGTGCCATAGTCTCCCACCATACGAATTTTCCAATGCTTGAATACTAAGGTCAGCCATCCTCCATAGGGCATTGCATGCTTAGCCTTCTCCACACAACAGATCATGTGACCCAACACCATAGCAGGGAGGTTGACTGGAATGTGTTCCATGAGACAGTATATGAGAAACATCCATCAACCGTACACTCATGCGGCCTTGTGCTCTGGGAAACACAATCTTTGAGGCTATTGTATGAAATATCCTCATGATTGGCTCCCTTAAGTGGCCAATGGTGTACCCCTGCTTAGGATTAGGTGGACCAGTGAACAACCTGATCTGGATCTGTTCTGCGGTGAGTCCTTTAACTGTGGGCCAGTTCTCCCTTGAGTACAATCATGTTCCCTTGTTTGGACTTTTGAGAATTTCAGCTAAAATCTTCTCAGATAAATTAATGGGATGCCCTTAACAAAAACAAAGTAGACACCATCGTCCTTAGTATGCAGGTGTTCATAAAATTCCTCAACCAAAGGCATAAACACATCAAGTTCTTTGCAAACAAAACAGACCATTTCTGAAATTCTAAAGCTTCCTTAACCTCATGCAAGAATTTTTGATCAACCCAACTCTTTGCAATAGAAAAACCAACCAGAATAGACCTATCCCTCAAATCATACAAAGGCTCGGGAGTGATAGACCTACTTTTCTTGGGTTTAGAACCCTCTTCAGCAACAATAGCAGGCAGCTTCCTCTTTTTGTCAGCGGGGAACTTGTCTGATTCTGGTTCCTGCTCAATCCCCTTGCCTTTGGAAGTTTCAGCACCCTTCCTAGCAACCATCTTTACCTTTGTGATGCCCTTAGCAACATCCTTAACACCCTCCTTCTCAGTAACTTCCCCCTCAACATCAGCACCTTCCTTCTTCTTTAATTTCTCCACTGGTTTAGGTGTGATCTTTGGTTTAGGGAGTTTGGACTTGGTGGTTTTGACTGGCTGTTTTGTGGTGACGGGTTTGGTAACCTCCTTCTCAACTTCTTCTTCCCCCACCTCTTGATTTTCCGGTTCTGACTCACTCACTGGCTCCGACTCCTTTTCCGGTTCTGACTCCTCCATCTTCTCCGACTCCTCTGGCTTAGACTCCTCAACCGGTTTTGGTGAAGGAGCCTTTGATTTTGGTGTGATAGGATTTTTCGGAGTGGTGGTTTTTGTAACTTTATAAGTGGCGGTTTTGGTGGTTTTGGCGGTTGACTTTGGAGTTACCGCTTTTGTGGTGGTAGATTTGTGGTGGATTTGGGTTAGTTGTTTTGTAGTGGGGATTTGTGGTAGCTTTTGTTGTTGCTGCTTTGAATTCCTCCGTATTAAAGGTTCTTCTTCCTCATCTTCAACCTCTTCCTCCACAACCGGTTCCTCCACTAGTTCAGCCACTACCTTTCTTTTCTTGGATTCAATTTTGGGAGATTCTTCAACCTCCTTTTCTTCCAACCTAGTACTCCTTATTTTTGACATGATGAGACTGAATTCACTCTGTTTTGAGCACTAAAGAACAAGAAAAGAAAACTTGAACAATTTGTGTTTCAAGAATTCAGAAGAAAGAAGTAGAAAAGAAATTAGGGTTGGATCGAGAGAATATAAGCAAGGAAAGGAAAAAAATATCAGGAAAATATGTGATCAAAGAGAATAAGAAAGAAATAAGGAAAGTATGATCACATGCAAGAATATATATAAGATGGCAAGAAAATAATCAAACGATATCGAAGCAAAATATATCCTTCTTCGAAACTCTAGTTGCCTTAATTACAACCGTCACTTCATTTATTTTCCTAATTTGAAATTTGAAATAAATAAAATATTCAGAGAATAACCGCCTCAAGAATCTGGTTCCCAAGTGGTCTGCAACTGGTCTGTGCCAACTTACCTTTTAAGACTTACGCTTAAGTACCCAAGTACTAAGATGATCAGTTCAGCATCGCATAAGAACTTTGAGCCCTAAAAAGCAAAAAGAAAAAAAATGTACAAAGAAAAAGAAATATATACACAAATTGACATCATTTGACTAGCCAAAGGGACAAGTCAAGACCTAAGAGCTCATTGTCTAATCTTAATCATACCCAACAAGGTACGAAGCTTGATGAACACTTCTCTGCTCAAAGGTTTGTAAATAGTCAGCTAGTTGATCTTCTGACCTGCAAAACTCCAACTCAACATTACCTTTTTCAACATTGTCCCTTAGAAAATGATCTAATCTCAATATGCTTGGTTTTGAATGCTGGACAGGATTTTTCGAAATATTGATTGCACTTGTGTTATCACATAAAATAGGAACACTTCCGAAACAGACCCCAAAATCCTTTAGTTGTGATTTTATCCACAAGAGTTGAGCACAGCACAAAGCAGCAGCAATGTACTCAGACTCAGCTGTGGATAGTGCTACAGAATTTTGTTTCTTAGATCCCCATGAAATGAGACAAGAACCTAAGAATTGGGCCATTCCAGAAGTACTCTTCCTGTCCACAATAAAACCAGCAAAGTCAGCATCTGTGTATCCAATGAGGCTCATGCTGCCCCTTTGGATACCACAAACACAATCATCAGTACCATTGAGATATCTAAGAATCCTTTTAACAGCCTTTAGGTGAGATTCTTTAGGGTTGCTTTGAAATCTCGCACACAACCCTACTGAAAACACTATATCTGGCCTACTGGCTGTTAAGTAAAGCAATGAGCCAATCATACCTCTGTATAGCTTGTCCCTCAACATCCTTTCCCTTCTCATCAAGGCTCAATTTTGTAGAAGTTGGAATAGGTGTTTCATAGGACTTGCTATCTTGCAGACCATACCTCTTCAGCAGCTCCTTGAGGTATTTCTGTTGATGGATCATGATTCCATCTTTGGTTTGCTTGATTTGAAGCCAAGGAAGAATCCAAGTTCTCCCATCATACTCATCTCAAATTCGCTCTTCATCAAATCTGCAAACTCATTACACAAATCAGGTTAGTAGCTCCGAACAAAATATCATCAACATATATTTGGACCACTAACAGATCAATTCCCCTTTCTTTCAAGAATAGTGTTTTATCAACCAATCCTCTCTTATAGCCATTTTCTAAAAGAAAACTGGAAAGTCTCTCATACCATGCTCTAGGAGCTTGTTTGAGACCATAAAGAGCTTTGTCGAGTTTAAAAACATGATTTGGCAAGTCACTATCCTCAAAACCAGGGGTTGCTTTACATAAACATCTTCTTTCAAATAACCATTAAGAAAGGTTGTCTTAACGCCCATTTGAAAGAGTTTAAAGTTCATTATGCAGCAAATGCAATTAATA
The DNA here is from genome assembly GCF_026745355.1 of Beta vulgaris subsp. vulgaris. NCBI lineage: Eukaryota > Viridiplantae > Streptophyta > Magnoliopsida > Caryophyllales > Amaranthaceae > Beta > Beta vulgaris. Next base: position 38,989,066 of record NC_079207.1, on the reverse strand, counting down.
TCCTGATAGCTTCAAGCCTGGCTACTGGAGCAAAGGTTTCATCATAATCAATTCCTTCTTGTTGATTAAACCCTTGAACCACTAGCCTAGCTTTGTTTCTGACTATAATTCCTGAATCGTCCAATTTGTTCCTAAACACCAATTTAGTTCTAATAACAGACATGTTCTCCGTCCTGGGTTCAAGATGCCATACTTGATTTCTCTCAAACTGATTGAGTTCATCTTGCATGGCTAACCCAATCTGGATCCGTTAAAGCAACCTTATAGTCAGTAGGTTCAACATTTGATAAGAAGGAATAGAATGCACAAAAGTTTTGCAAAGTAGATTCCTTGTCTGCACCCCCTTGTTAATGTCACTAATGATTGATCAGTGGGGTGAGAGGACTTGTACTTAAAAGATTTTTCATATCAAAGTTTGCATTTGTGCCTTCTAATGTTGAACCTTCCTGTACTGGTTCCCCTGTCTCATTGTTGTTTTGAGCAGTGAACAGTTTCCATAGTGGTCTCATCTGCATCATCTTCATGTGGATGAGCATCTGAGTCACTATCTCCTTCCCTTACCTCTTGAGCTACTGATTCTGTGCTGGACCAGACTCTTCCTCTCTATGAGAGTTGTGTGGTGAGCCTGGTTCAGCACCTTCCATCCTAACTCCTGTAAAGTTCAGCATACCAATTTCGAACTCATCAGCATCTTCAACCTGCACATGCTTGCTGAACATGTTAGTCTCATCAAACAAGACATGGATACTTTCTTCAACACACAAGGTTCTTTTATTGAAAACTTTGTATGCCTTGCTGTGTGAAGAGTATCCAACGAAAACAGCCTCATCACTCCTAGGATCAAACTTGTCCAAACTTGATTTACCATTGTTGTGTACAAAACATTTGCACCCAAAAACACGTAAAGTACAATGTTTGGTTTTCTTCCCCTAAGGAGCTCATAAGGTGTTTTCTTCAGTAAAGTTCAACATTACCCTATTCAAAATATAACACGCAGTACTCGCAGCCTCAGCCCAGAAGTTTCGAGGAAGACCACTCTCTAGAAGCATTGTTCTTGCCATTTCTTCTAGAGTGCGATTTTTCCTTTCAACCACTCAATTTTGTTGTGGAGTTCAAGGAGCTGAAAAATTGTGAAGTACACCAAGATCATTACAGTAGGTTACAAAGCTAACATTGTCAAATTCAGAACCATGATCAGACCAGATAGAGACCAGTTGATGACTAATCTTGTTTAGGACCTGTTTTACCAGAATTTCAAATTCTTCAAAAGTTTCATTTTTAAACTTCAAAAAGATTGTCAAAGTGAAACGAGAATAATCATCAACTAACACAAACACATAACTATGACCATTTCGACTTTGCACACGCATTGTAATCCCCCACATTTTTAAAGGATTTTCATAAATATATTAAAGTATTTATGTAGTTATATTTAAATCCAAATGAGTTTGGAAAATGATTTGACTTTTAAAAGGGTTGACTATTTTTAAAAGTCAACTAAAAATATTTTCATAGCTTAATAAAATTGAAAATGTTTTAATTAAGCATGTCTTAATAAAAGCTAAGTATTAAAAGTATTTATTTAAAAAGAAGTTTAATGGAATCGAAACTCCTAAAAGGATAAAAAGGAAAAGAGTCCTATTGATGATTAAAGTCCTAAGTTGATCATCTTATTAGTCATCAAATCTTTTTAAATCTTATCTCTTTCCTAAACCTAAAAGGATTAGTTTTTTGTAAATATCCTAAAACCCAATTATTTTATCCAACCCAATTATTTTATATACATCACGCTATTCATATTTTTCCTCCTCTCACTCGACATTTCTCTCTCTCCTCTTCCTTTGTGCCGTGAGTTCATATTCCTCTCAAAATCGTTTCTTCTTCGCTAAGTAACGTTTCTTGTGAACAAGAAACGTCACAAATATTTTCTTGAAGCCAAGATTCTTGCTGCCGCCACCCTTGCTGCTGCCACAGCGCCGCGCCTCTTCCTCCTCTTGTTGTGGTTTTTTCTTTTCTTCTTCTCTAAGATTCCATTAAAGTATTATTTTTACATTATTTATTTTATTTGCATGTTTATGATTTTAAATTATTATTTTATATGAAATATATTTTCGGTTTTCATATGTAAAAAATAATAATTTCAGATTTATTATTTTCAGTTTTTATTATGAAAATATGGTTTTTAGGGTTTTAAATCACTAGAAACTATATATTTAAAGTATAAATATGAGTTTTGATTAGAATGATTTTTATATGCATTAAATTATTTTCAGAAGGTCTATAAATTTTTATAAATGCTGGAATTTCAGAAAGTTGGTATTTTAAAGGTTTTTAATGATTTTTAATCACTAGAATAGTTGTACTATACTAGGGATTAAAATAATGAAAGTTTAATACATAAAAACGATTTTAAAGACGTTTAAAAGGGTTTGGGACATTTTTAAAGTTGCTGTAAATTTTTAGTTCAAGTATTTACTTTTATTTTATTTTATAGGCGAAGAATTCATAGTAGGGGACTTTTAGATCGAAAAAGTGGCCTACCGTTTCGTTTACACAAGGTACGTACATAGTCTACGTGCTATATGGTTTAGAAACATGCCTTAGGGATGTTTTATTTATTAGTATCATGTATAGGACCTTTGTTCATATATATGAGTTACTGAAATTGTTTTACATATATTTGCCTATGTGCTACATGTAAACTAGAATAGTTATGAATATTGTATGGTATGGAAGTTTGATGCAAGCAGATAAGTTCAGTTCATGTATTAATTCGTGAGTGAATTAATGTAAGTAAGTTGAATCATGTGTTACATAGATTCATGATTTCATTTATTTATCTTATAAGAACCGTGGATCTTATTTGGTAATATGAGTTATACCTATATAAAGGTACAGTTTACTGTTGGCTAGGTTCAACAGGCAAGTTAGTAAAGAATAAAAGAAGTTAAAAGAGTCTTGAATGTAAGTTGTGAACACTTGTTGATTCTAAGATTAAAAAGGAGTTTTGTGATGTTATGTGATTATTAGTTGTGATGTTATGTGCTTGGTTGGTGTCAACACAAGTATAAAATGAATGCAACGTAAAGTGAAACGAGAATAGGTTATAGACTTTAGACTGGTGCACGTCTAGAGTTGGACACTAAGGGTTGGATCATGGTAGCGTGCCGTGGTTTTCCTAGGATTGGATTGATCACCTTTCCTCTTTAGCTCAAAGGTTCCTCGATATCGCAGGTCAATTTGGATTACGGAGTCATGACCGTATATCCTATTTCAGTATAGAGAACTCGTCCCATAACTATTACATTTAAAGAAGAAATAAAAGTTTAGAGTCTAGTTCAGTAAGAGTCATCTGCAGTTTGTTATATGCTTACTATTATTTCTACAAGTTGTGTTGTAGTATCATGCTTAGGATTATTTATGTCTGATATGTAGTACTCAGCTTTGCTGATTACATGCTTCTTTGTGTGTGTGATCATGGCATTGCCTATTGATCCTGTGATGATCCTTCTGGTTAGCAGAGTCAGTATTGCATTGACATTACAGGTTTGCAGATGCATCACATTGGGAATCTGGAATGGAGAGGCTTATACTTAGCATAGTTTAAGTTGTTTTCGTAGGGACATTTACTTAAGTTTGAGGTTTTTAGTTGGTGTGCTTTAGTTTCAAACATTGTCATTTATTTCATAAGTTTAATAAAGTTGATTTTATTTTAGTAAATTGTTTTCCGCTGCAAAATTCTGAGTAAGCCGAAACGTTATCACACGGGCGACAATGCCTGGGTAATTCTCTAGATTTGTTATAAAAGTATTTTCCAGAAAGAGAGAATTATCGGGGTGTTACACGCATGGGCCCACACAAGTCCATGTGTACAAGTTCAAAAGGTCTAGTTGTGCTTACAAACTTCTTTGGCTGAAAAGAGGACTTGACATGTTTACATTTAGCACATTCATGACAAATATAATCTGCAGCAAACTTGATGTTAGGTAAACCTGTCACCAAGTCTTGAGATCTCAATTTATTGAGCAAAGAAAAACTTACATGTCTAAGTCTCTTATACCACAACCAATGATCATCCTCTATAACACTAAGATAAGTGGCACTGGTCTTTGGAATCTGACTTAAAAATGTTATGTAAACATTATTATGTCGAAATCCCTTGCAGACCAGTTCCCTTGTTCAGTGTTGACTATATGACAAAGGTTGGTTTCAAATTCAACATGGTTTCCTTTGTCACATAGTTGAGAAATGCTCAAGAGGTTATGTTTCAAACCTTCTACAAAGTAAACAACATCAATAGCTTGAGTAAATGTCTTACCAACTTTACCTATACCTTTAATCAAACCTTTGCTATTGTCTCCAAAGGTGACACTTCCTCCATAGGCTACGAGTGAGAGAAATTGACTTTTATCTCCTGACATGTGTCTCGAGCAACTACTGTCCAAATACCAGTATGGCTTTGCTCTCACTCTAACCTGCGCGAACAAATCAAGGTTTAGTTTTAGGAACCCAAATTTTCTTGGGTTCCTTGTCCTTGGGAACTGGTTTGACTCTGTCCTTTCTAACCCAGATTTGTTTTACATTGGTCGTCTTTGTTTATCATGTTTTCCATTGTTCGACCAATTGTGTGTGTGACCCTTCTGATAATGGGCATTGTGAACATGAGACTGGTTTCTTTTATCATGTTTTTGCTTAGTCCAACAAGTATTAATAACATGACCATTCTTACCACAGTAGTTATATACGTGCATGTCCTTTGTAAACACGTACTTACCTCTCTTAAATTCAGAAATCCAAGTCTCATCTCTTCCCAACTTTGGTGGCTGTTGGGAACTGGTTCCAGAATACCCTAATCCAAACCTCTGAGGATTACCAGGTTGTGAGGCCAAAATGTTTAAAGTACTATGAGCATCGAGCAACCTGTTCATCTGTCTCAAGCAGTCACTCAAATCCTGTTCCTTGGTTTTGAGTTTCTTAAGTTGAGCTTCATTAAATTCTGCAGCAATGGCAAGATCCAACTTTGCCCTATGAAGCTCATCCTTAAGTTTTGAAACCAATTCTGGATCTGGTTCAGAAGTGGTCGCATTGTTCTTGCCTTTCTTAGTTCGTATATTTCGGATTGAAGATCACATATTTTACCTTCATATTCCAAATTTAAAGATTCAATATCAACACTTTGATTATCAGGGATAACTTTATTGTTGATATTTTTCTTTAATTTGAATATTTCAAAATGTAGATCACTGATCTTACCCTCATATTCAAAACATAAGTCTTCAACATTAACACTAGGACCACTTGTGCTAGCAAAAGAAGCTTTCAATTCTACATACTCTTTGAACAATTCTTCCACATCGTCAATCTGATAATTATGAGCCAAAATTAAGTAAGAATGTTCTAAATTGAAGCTTTTCTATTTGAGTAACTCGAAATTTATACCATCAATTTCAGCCTCCTTGAGTTTACTAAACCCTCTATCATTGTTTTGATAAAATTCAGTATTGGAAAAATCTGATTGAGGTTTTAGCATCTCAAGCTCGATATTCTTCTGATCCAAACTTATTTCAAGCTCTGAAATTTTCTCTTTCAGTTCTGTACAAATAAGTTCAAGCTTAGGAGAACGACTTTCACTTAGGATTAAATTTCGTATTACTTCTCTTAACTTTCTTTTGTTAGCCTTATAAGCAGCATTTCCCTTAACATTCTGTTCAATAGCAGAATCAATAAAGTCTAGTAACTCATCTCTATCACAGTATCTCATTTGTTCTTGCATATCAAAAATAGTTCCTGTTCTTCATCGGAAGAGCTGCTTCCTACCATAAGACATATGTCTCCCCTTCTCCCTGAACAGGTCTGCCTCTGCTCTATGTCCCCAATCAGTGCAGTCACACAAACTAGGGCTTCATCCACTAGTATGAAATTAGCTTTCAGCAACGCATCAAAATAGCCTACTACAACGCTATAAAGCGTCACAAGCACTTTTACAGACGCACTAAAAAGTGCTCCGCTTACCTGTGTCGCTACACCCTGTAGCTACGCTTTATTTATGCGTCGGTATAGCTAGGATAAATGCGTCGCTAGTTCGGAACGCTTTCAAGCACGCTGCTAGGACACTTTATTAGCGTTGTAATAAGGAAGCTACGCTCCTAAAGCGTTGAACAAGATCTGATACAATTTACTATTTTTCTTTAGCTATGGAGACCCACTAAAAGCGTCGTATAATCCTTTCCGCACTTCTAAAGTGCCGCTAGAGTTAATTTATGATCTCAATGCTAAAATTACAAATTGGTTTAACATTTGCAAGTGAACCAAAATATAATATATTGATTAATGAAAAAATTTAATCGTTTAATACTCTATATAAAATCTTCAAACTAAAAATAACCAAAAAGTCTAACTCATTTAGACAAACTCAAGGTACAACCAATGTATATAGAACAACAAATGTTAAAATTTATAATCCAACTAAATAATAACAAAACTTAATATGTCTTCATTCTTGTGCCCAAACAGAAATTCCAATGTCCTCAAATCTTCAACATTCACTTTTTCGTTTTGGTGCATCCAAAATTAATCTGAGGGGCAAAAAAAATGTCAACAGAAGTAATTAAAAAAAAGGCCACAAACATGCAACATACTAGTTTAACAAACAAGAAATAAGATATTAGTTAATGAATGAAAGCCATGTTTACCAAACAAAAAAAAAACAATAATTAAGATTTACTAGGAATGTTACCTTTCGACAAAAATCCAACTAGCTAATTAAATAATCAACGAGAGTTGTCATTTCCAGAAGATGAAGCTTTATTAGCAGCCTACATCCAACAAGCATAAAACTAACAATTAGCATAGAACATTTATGAATCATATGACAAATTTGTGTGAGAAGAATTAGACAAATGGTTCATGTGCAATGGATTATTGCACTAACTCTAGTGAGGTGTATCTTTTATGTGCAATATTCATGGATTAGTAGAATCAAGTTCTCAGTTAGAATAAGCTAGTTTTCAAGTCGATGTATGAGTGAGATGACTGATAAAAATGCTGAATTGGGCACCCACAAAGAATTTATCCTGGTTACTTTACTGCTATAGCTACTTAGCTAGTACCTTAACTCTCAGCTCCTCCTCAAACCCAACATCAAGATTCCATAAGTTCGCAGATCTGGAGTCTATTTGTAAGTGATAAGAGAAACCATATCAAATCACATATGACTATTTTTTTTTTACTTTACAGAAAACTAATCAGTTCCACCAACTCCAACTGAAATATCATCTAACATACAAACAAATCAAAAAATTATGCGCAACCCTCAATCAGTAGAACTCCTGAATATGTGTTGCCCTACTTACAGTAGTACATTAAATTCAAAACACATAGAAGCTATGGAGTTCAATAATTGAAGGAGAAAAGGAAATAAACACCTGTTGTATTTACAGAAACGTAATCACAAAACTTTTACACATTGAACATTGCAGCTTTATCTGCCTGAGATTTACTAAAGCACACAATAATCGTAAAATACAGAGATAATCTTATCATGTTGAGAGATAAAACGAAAATCATTTTTTGTGTTATTTAATATATATTTCTATTCAATCAAAATCGGGTGATTTAGCAAAGTTCTATACTCTATACCCCATAGTTGTAAGCATGGCCACAATAATCTTCTAACTTCTATAGCAGGCAAATTTCATTTATGAAATCTCATCAATTATATCAAATGATTTAGAACAGAGACTAAAATCTCGCACCTTAATGTGTTTTCGTCCCCAATACTTGCACCAGGTTTTGTAGTTTTAGAAAAGCTTGTTCATAACAGCATCAATAACTCGATCATCAAACTGCACATAGACAATGAGTTTACCAAAATCCAGATTTTTCAGTATTGGGATAAAAAGACAGCCCAGTCAATCAAAGTTGCAATTTCAGAATTAAAGAACGATTATTTTCCATTCATAATTCGAATTGACTGAAAGTCACATAGAAAGAAATACCAGCAAGATTCATTATAATTCGAACTCAATGAAATTCGTACCAAAAAATTCGTACCAGCAACATTAATCCATAAATCGAATTGCAAATGAGTAAAATTCTGATAAAAAGAATACCTATTTGTTGAGAGAAATAAGGGATTGGAATCCTTCCTTGGAGCAGCGAAAGTTCAAGGAAACCGGATCTTGTTGAAATTAATTGGAGTCGTTCAAATTTCGAACGTGAAACTCGATCTTGTTCGACTGAATTTTCAGAGAATTTGGAGTTGCTGAACGAGAAGGAGTTGGAGTGAATTAGGGCTTTATTTTTTCTTCCTAGTTTCACGTTACCTGCTTTAGTGGTGGGAGTTTTGTAAATTTTTTTATTTTATGTACAACTTTTTTGTTCACAAAATATTGGAAATTGGCAACGCTTGTTAAAAGTGCTCAATTTATTCCATCAATTCTTGGAGTCAACACTTTTTTTAATAAGTGTTGCTATTTAAGCGCTCCTAAAGGCTATTTTTCTAGTAGTGATATCCTCCTCGCTTTCACCACCTGAATCAGAATCACCCCAGGCAGCTAGCATAACCCTCTTTGTCATCCTTTTCTCCTTCAGTCCGCCTTTGTCATTCTTCCATGCTGGACAGTCTTTGATCATGTGTCCAGCTTCCCCACATTTGAAGCAACCAGTGCTGATACTAGTCTTCTTTGTGTTGCCCTTATTCTTCCAAGACTTTCCCTTGAACTGCGTTCTAAGACTCCTCTCAAACCTCTTAGCCATGAGTCCAATCTCATCAAGATCTTCATCATTCTCTTCACCTTTCAGGGCTAACCCACGACTTTTGGTTGTACTTTCCTCCTTTGAATCCACCAACATCTCATGAGTCATCAACGACCCAATAAGTTGTTCCATGGACAAGGTGGATAGATCTTTAGCCTCCTGGATAGCAGTAACCTTGGGCAGCCATTTACCTGTCAAACTTCTGAATACCTTTCTTACCAAATCCTCATTAGTAAAGTTTTTTCCAAGAGATTTAAGTTCATTAATACTTGCCATGAAACGAGTAAACATATCTCTTATATTTTCATCTCGTTTCATATCAAAAGTTTCATACTTAGACATTAGCATATCAATTTTAGATCTCCTGACTTCATTAGTGCCTTCATAGGCTAATTCTAAAGTATCCCATATCTCTTTTGCAGTAGAGCATGCTAAGATACGACTTACCTCATTATCAGCAATACCTTGTTGAAGTAATTACATGGCTTTCGCATTTTTCTCGAGAGTTTTCAGATCTGCACTTGTGTACTTACTCTCCTTCTTCTCTGTTCCATCAGCCTTATAAGCAACCTTGCGTGGACCATCTTTGATAATCATTCAACACTCATAGTCAGTGCCAATGATTAGATTCTTCATGCAAATCTTCCACCAAGGATAATTTGTTCCATTGAACTTGGGTAACCTTAATCCTCCAGATCCGCTGGTCATCTCTTGAGTATTCATTATGTCTTCCTTCTCTAGGTGTTACCCTTTCAAGAAGTTAGGCTCTGATACCAATTGTAAGTGCAAGTGACACTCAAGAGGGGGGTTGAATTGAGTGTTTGTCCGAATGTTGTAGATTTTTCGAATATAGTAAGAACAGTAAAGGAACATTTCTCTAGCAGCGGAAATAAAAGCAATGAATAAACAACACAAGGATTTAACGAGGTTTGACTTCTGATAAGTCTACGTCCTCCACTCACTCACTCTTTTATTAATCAACTCAGAATAACAAAAAAATTACACTCAATCACTTATTCACCTATGCACAAGATGATTCCCCAACTTCCACTTATGGAAGTTCGACCCAACCACCAACTATGATGGTTCAAATGAAGTTGATCCCTAATCAACTTCCCCAGCAAAGTGAGCTTACAGAATGCTCAAATACAACCAGTTTTTCTCTCAAAAACAAACAGCCTAAATACGCTTAGAATTAGAGTAGTTTTAGTCCTTATTGTGGTATTAGGATTTATGCTAGGTTTGAGAGCTTGAGAGAGAGAATGCTTTTGCTTATAGTATACTGAAAATATGCGTGCAAAAGCCCACTCGTTTTTGTGCTAGCGGAACTCCTTAAATAAGCCTTTGGTAAGTAAATGTTACATGATATTATGAGAGTATATTTTCCTCGAAAGTATGGAAATTATTCCAAGGAAAATATACTCACTGATTTTATTTGATAACAAATAAAATCAGTATAATATCATATAACACACTTACCATACTTAAGAAATCTTGCTCACACAACAAACCATGCATCCGTGTATTTTGAAAATCAATTTTGCGTGGAAAGAAAACTTTCCCAAAATACGAATGCAAGAAATAAACCCTAGAGGACTGGTTCAGTCTGTTCCCAGACTGTTCCAATCAACCAAGTTTACTTGTAGTTGTGTATGACAAGTAACTGAGGTTTCTTGTCATCCACAACTAACTCATCTCTCTAGTTTCAAACCTTTATAGTGCATCAACACCTTTATACCACTTACATTGCATCTAATACCTAAATGTGCTACAACATGATCTTGGTCTTCAAGCAATTCTTCAAGACTTGGCTTCACAAGCTTCGTCTTTCTATCCATTGAACTTGTACTTTGGCACCTACACATGCAAACGGAAACATGCATGAGGAAATAGTTCAATGTGGTTTGTCATCACTCAAAACTCAAAACAGGGAACTCAACAGGAAGGCATAAATTAAAAACTATCGACGAAGTTAAGGGTAAAAAATATTGCAAATGGCATGACGCAGTAACCCTTGATACTTCTGAATGTATTGTGTTTAGATACAAAATTCAGGATGAAATTGATAAGAAAAACATCATGGTCCATTAGAGTAGGAGAACCATTCAAACTATTCTGTAATATGGTGGAAATTAACAATAACTTTACTATTACTCTACAAGCATATCAAGCTACCGAAATTGGTAACCAACTCTTCAACAGGCTGCTTGATGAAGGAATCTTGGTTATGTCAAAGATAGCTAATTATGAAGGGTTAAAAGACATGTGTAGATGGCATATGAATGGGTTGCATACAACAAACCAGTGCCAAGTCATCAGATGGTTCCTTACTAGACAATTGAGTCTCAAAAGACTAGTTGTTTCAGAAATAGAGCATCAGGCCATGGAGATAGAAGCATACAGGATCAGCTTAGCCAAAGCTAAGGTTCCTGCCAATTCTAAATCAACTCCAAGTTTGGCGATGCATGAGGAAAGAGCTAAAAGTTACAAAGAAGCCGCTTAGAAATTCCCGTTTCAAACCAGGGAAATAGAGGGATTAAAAGGGATGTATGTGCTTATCATGTGCAGACAAACTAACTTTTGAAGTTGTTAGAACACAGGTCATACAAAATGATCCAACATATGTACCTTCTTATCAGCGCCCATTCCAAAAAAGGTCCAGAAGTCAAGGACCAAGGAAAAAAATGGCCATGGGTCGTACTTTTCGTCAAAAGGAAAAGAAATGGACCTAAGTCCAACTCCTGTGCCTAAGATTATCAAAAGAAAGGAAAAATCCAAAAACTCTTGTGCCTAAGATTCTAAAAAGAAAGGAAAAATCCAAATGAAATCAAGGAGATGCACGACTTAAGTCAGTGGTAAGGGTAGCATCACTTTAAGTTGATCAAAACCTACATAAGAGTAGGTCATCAAGGATGAAATAGTTAAGCATCAAGGATGTTGTAACTAGGCCTCAAATCATTACTCAAAACGTGCAACACACCAACATTAGAAATGACGAGGAAGCTTTTCAAGTTCGTATCACAACGTTATTGCCTCCAGAAGAAAATCATCCTAATTCATCATATTTAAAGATGGATGACCAGTAGCATCAAGTAAAAGAATCTCTTATGAAAGAGGCTTTGAGAAATGGTGTTAATGAAGACTATGATTTAGAATTTGGATCCGAAGATCTGGATTTGTTGGTATCAGACAATGATTTATCGGTTTTTTCACCAGGTACCCCTGAGGTTTTCTTAATATTAACTATGTACCCTCGCGTTTTCCAATATGAACCAAGTACCCTTTAGGTTTGGTAAAAATTCTTGAAATGCCCCTGCCGTTAATTTTCCGTCAACTTCGTTAGGTTTCCATCCAAATCATTCATATTAACCCAAATTAGCTCTAATTAACCCTAATTAAACTCTAATTAATTCTAATTAACTCTAATTAACCCTAATACCCTAACACACACTAACCCAACCCACGAGCACCCCACCCAACCCCAACCCCAACCCCAAGCCCACCAACCCCCTACCCAACCCGAACCCTAACCCCACCAGCACCTCCACCAGCCCCCCTCCCTTGCAGCAGCCACATAGGCCCCATCCCCATCCTTCCCCCCCTACGTGGTACAACCCACGCAGACCCCTTCCCCTCCCTCTCCCCCTACGCCGTGCAGCCTCCCTCCCCCTCCCTCTCCCCCTATGCCGTGCAGCCCCCTTCCCCCTCCCTCTCCCCTCCGCCGCGCTGCCCTCCTAAATCAACGTTTATTGTTGCATTCTTCGTTGCCGACGTGAAATGGAGGTTTTGGAGAAGGAAGTTTTTACGGCGACGGTGTGTTTTCGGTGGTTTTGTAAGAGATTTAGTGGTTTTCTAAAGGTGAGGAAGCCATTGGTAAGACTGAAAATGGAGGTTTGAAAAATAGAAATGGTGTAGTGGAGTTTGAGTTGAGGGAGGAGGGGGGCTGCGTACGTGGGTTCTACTAGGGAGGGAGAGAGGACCTTCGTGGCTGCTGCAGGGGAGAGGGAAGGGGCAGCGAGGCCGGTGGGGGGGTGGGGGAAGGGGCTGTGCGGTGGGTGGGGGAGGTGAGGGAAGGGGATGCACGGCGGGTGGGGGTGGGGGGAGAGGCTGCGCGGGGTGCGGGGAGGGGCTGGGGTGGTGGGAAGGTGGGGGAGGGGGTTGTGGGAAGGTTAGGTGTTAGGGTTAAGGATTAGGGGTTAGGGTTAGGGTAGGGTTAGAAATTAGTGTTAATTAAATTTTTTAGGGTTATATTTAACGAAAAGTTAACGGTGGGGTTATGTCAAGAATTTTTCAAAACCACAGGGTCACCTGGTGAATTTTGAAAAACGTGAGGATACCAGGTTAATACTAAGAAACCTCAGGGGTACCTGGTGAAAAAACCGATGATTTATTGATAGATGGAGATACATTAATGACTGAACCTTAGGCAGGAGCTAATGAGAGCCAATACATGCAATGTAACGTAGTCATGCTACCAACGAAATTCAAGAAATTAGAGGACCATCCACGATTCCAATCCACCGCTACATGCATTATGGGCAGATGAAGTTGAAAAAGAAGAGAGAGCAGGTAAATTCAAAGTTACTTCTTCTAGAAGTTTATTTTCTTATTTGAATCCACCACAGAAAAGAGTGCTTAGTAAATCATCCTTAAAGCTGATTTAGAGAAGCGAATTATAGATAAAATCTTTAGATCAAACGATGTTGATAATAAACATACTAAGGCTCTATTCCTAAATGTGGACTTTGAGGGGGTTCGTTTAGGCAAAGTATTGGTAGATACCGGAGCGACTGTAAATATCATACCGCTCTCTGTATTTATGAAATTAATTATGAAAAACTAGAAAAGATTTGCATAATATACAAATCAACTAAAGTGATTTTCTCAGTCTATCAGAAAAGGTTGAAGGAATGGCTATTCTAAAGATCAGAGTAGGAACTAAAAATACCTTTACTGCTTTCTTCATAGTAGAAAATGGTACTAACTCTAACGCCATACTAGGAAGAGATTAGTTGCATCATAATTATGCTATTCCATCATCACTCCATCAGATTTTAATTCAATTGAATGGTTATGCCTATGAAATTGTTATTTCACTATCTTGATAATGACATATAATTAATGTTTTATTTCGGTTTTTAGGTTCCTTGTTAGAAGTAACTTGTTTATGTCTTAGTTCTAGTTCTCTAATTTGTTTTTGTTTTATTTATTTTATTTGTCTAGTTTTAATACGAATAAATGTTCTTAAGGTTCACAAATAAAATAGTAAATATTTTACGAAGGTTTGATTAAATTATTTAATCAAGTTTAAAATTATTTATTATTTACTTGTGTTATCCGATTTATATTATGGTGATAACTAATGAAATATATGAAGATTCCATAATATCTTGTTTAGTGAAATGTATGCGCAGCTTTGATATTTTCCTAGAAATATGGAGCCGCAAATCATTAACCTAAGCATCAGCGCTAACAAAAGTGAACGTTGAGGTAGTTCCTAAAATTTAGGAACCACAACAACCTAACTATATGAAAGGCGTGTGATAATGGAGAAGTGGCTGAGATCATGGAGAAGATCCTGGAAGCCCAACAAACTCAACTGCCAACGGATAGATTACAACGGACAAAATGCAGAAGTGGCTAAGAGAACGTGTGTTTATGGAGAAGAACATGGAGAAGTTCGTGGAGAAGAAATCAAGTAAATAGGTCTCTACAAATAGATGTTTGTAATGATCTTTTAGTATAACTTTCAGAATTTTTATGTAATATTCTTAGTGAAAGTTTGCTCGATTTTTCTTCTTCTTAGACATTGATGTATTATAGATTGGGTTGAGAGAATCATAATCTGTAATCATTCTTGAGAGAAAGAGAGAAAGAGAAAGAGAAGAGAGAAAGAGAAAGACTTCGAGTGAAGTCAAGGGAAAGTCAACTGTTCAGGGGGAACAGCTGACTGGGAACAAGTTCCTAGAGGAACAGAGTTGGTCCAAGTTTGGTTGTACAAAAGAGAGTCTTTTGGCCTAAAAGTGATTAAAGAGATTGAGTCAAAATCCCTAGTGGTCAAGGTTTTTCTTCCTATTGGGCCTAGGAAGTTTTCTTGTAAAAATCTCGTTTCCTATTCTTTCTTTATTCGTGCAATTAGTTCCTTCTTACTTATTCATTCTTATTTTTCCGCAAAAAGTTTGAAAATCTCTCCAACTACAATTCACCCCCCTCTTGTAGTTGCTTAAGTGTTCGTCCAAGACTAACAATTGGTATCAGAGCCTAGTTCCTCCAAAATCAGTTAACACTGAGGAGCTAGTTCCTGGAAACGATGAACACATCAGGAGAAAGATTGGAAGAAGGTTACTCAACTCAGCGTCCACCCATGTTTAATGGCAAGTATTACCCATACTGGAAGAACGTATGGAAATCTTCATCAAGGCCGAAAACTATCAAGTTTGGAGAGTAATAGAGATTGGTGACTTCGAAGTCACAGAGAAAAATGAAAAAGGTGAAGACACCCCAAACCTCTCTCCAAATTTGATAAAGATGACTTCGACAAAATGGAGATGAACAACTTGGCAAAAAAATTCTTCACTTGGTCTTGGTCCCCATGAACACAATCGAATCATGGGATGCAAGTCAGCCAAGCAAATGTGGGAACTTCTTCAAGTTACTCATGAAGGAACAACGAAGTCAAGCGATCGAAGATTGACATGCTCATGCACAAATATGAGCTATTTCAAATAAAACCTAAGGAGTCTGTTCAAGAGATGCTCACAAGATTCTCCAACATCATAAATGAGCTTGAATCTCTAGGAAAGATCATCACCCCTGAGGAACAAGTACATAAAGTTCTACGAAGTCTTCCTCAGGATGAAAAATGGATGGCAAAGGTCACTGCGTTGCTCGAAACTAAAGATTTCACCACATTCAATATTGAGCAACTTTCCGGTTCCTTGTTAGCTCATGAAATCCATCTAGGAACTCATGAAGTTGACTCAATAGACCTAAGGCCTTGGCTCTCAAGTCCGATGATTGGAGGATTCAGATACTGATGATGAAGAAGCAGCACTGATCGTGAAAAGATTCAAAAAGTTCTTCAACAAGAACTACAAAGGGAAGAACTGAAAAAGCCTAGGAAAGTTAAGCTGTCACAAGTGTGGAAGTCCGGATCACTTCATAAAGAATGCCCTCTCTGGGAAAATGAAAAGGCAAAGGAAAGTACAAGGAGAAGGGAAAGGAACAACAAAAACCTTTCTCAAAAGTTGATATGAGAAGGGCCATGGTAGCTGCCTGGGGAGAATCCGATCAGACGAGGAGCAGGAACAACCAGAAGAGGAGACAGCACACTTATGTCTCATGGCAAAAACAGACGAAGAAGAAGACTTGCCAAACAACAAGGTACGCATAAATGTTATGAAGAAGAGTTAAAAGAACTTTCAAAGAATCAATTAATAAAACTACTTTTGGAAACCTTAGATGACTACAAGGCAATTTGTGTTAGAGAAGAAAATTTAGAAAAAGCCTTGAAGTCACCAAAGGACATTCAAATTGGTTTAAAACAGTGAATGCAAACATTGAAGAAAGATTCTTTGAAGTTTTTGATGAAAACCGACGTATTCGAGAAGCTTTTGAAAATGCTAAAAATGAAAACTACTTCTTGAATATGGAAATGGCTGAATTGAAACTATTTGTTCCTGAAGGAACCAGTTCCTCTATAAATACAAGATCCGAGTTCGAAAATTAAAATTCGAACATGAAAAAGTTTTGAGTAAATATCTTGTACTTAAAGAGAAAATGGAACTTCAAGAACGAACTCTTCCTGATCCAGTAAGTTGGATACAAAAATATAAAAATGAAGGAAGAAGTGGGCTAGGTTTCAATCACAAGAAAAAAACAAAATGAAAAAATATGTTGATCTTCCAAGCAGCCGAATATGCTCTTACTTGGGAACAGTGGACACTTAGTGTCTGACTGTTCCTCCAGAGAAGAACATATTGAAATGAATACCCACTTAATAAAGCAAGTCTGGAAAGCTAAGAGAATTAGCCCAACAGAGGAACCCAAGTCAAACTGGGTTCCTACCACTGACTGATTGCTTTGATTCAGGCTAAAGTCAGGGGGAACAACCTGTGGTACCTCGACAGCGGTTGTTCTAAACACATGACAGGAGATAAAGAGAAATTCTCTCGCTTTCAGCCTATGATGGAGGAACTGTGACCTTTGGAGACAATCTTACCGGTAACATAGTTGCAATGGGAAGGTAGGAAAGTCAAGTCACATTCCATAGACAATGTATTTTTGGTCGAGGGTTTAAAACATAATCTGCTTAGTATTTCTCAATTTTGCGACAAAGGGAACATGTAAATTTTACTGATGAACATTGTATAGTAAGAATACAGGAACAGTACCAAAATTCTAGAAGGAACAAGGAAAGGGAACACCTATGTTGTTGATCTCAACCTTGTTCCTAGGAACAATCTAACATGTTTAAGTGCCGTGATAATGAACCACTTCTTTGGCATAAAAGATGTGGTCATGCAAGATGACATTACTCCAGAAGCTAAGTGGTAAGGACTTGGTGATTGGATTACCAACTATCAAAGTCTCAAACCATGAAGTTTGTGGACCATGTGCAAAAGGTAAACAAGTTAGATCCTCGTTCAATCAAAGAAAATGGTAAGCTCACAAAGTCCCCTTGAATTGATTCATATGGACTTGTGTGGCCCTGTTCGAATCCAAAGTCGATCTGGTAAGAGATATGACTTGTAATAGTTGATGATTTTTAAGATACACTTGGGTTATTTTTCTTCATAGCAAAGATGAACATTTGAGAATTTGTTAACTTTGCTAAAAGAACTCAAAGAATAAGTGGTTTTAAGATTAAGCACTTGCGTTCTGATCATGGTAGAGATTTGAAAACTCAAATTTGATGAGTTTTGCAGACAGAAGGTCTGATCACAACTTCTCAGCTCCTAGAACCCACAACAAAATGGCGTGGTAGAACGGAAGAATCGCACTTTGGAGGACATGGCAAGAACATGATAATAGCAAGCAATCTTCCAAGAATTTCTGGGCTGAAGAGTGAATACGGCATACGTATATATCAATAGAGTCATGCTAAGACCTATTATCTTAAGACCCCTTATGAGCTACTAAAGGAAGAAAACCCAATATCTCATACTTTAGATTTTGGTTGTAAATGCTTTGTACATAATAATGGTAAAGACAATTTAGGAAAGTTTGATGCTAGAAGCGATGAGGCTGTTTTTATTGGATATGCTTTAAGTAGTAAGGCATATAGAGTTTACAACAAACGAACAATGTGTGTTGAGGAAAGTACCATGTATTTTCGATGAAACTAACTCTCTGCAGGAACCAAGTCATGAAAATGACTTTGAAATAGGACTGACTCGTATTGAGGAGTCAGTAAACATTGATGAGGAACTAACACCTGCAGGTAACGACAAAAAGCATATTTCTGAAGAAGAGATAGTTGTTCCTGATCCTGTTATACAGGAGGAACAGGCACCAGAAATTCATCCAGAAGACGAAACGAATGAAGCTCCTCAACAGGGAGCAGAGACAAGAAAATTGAACCAAGACGTGGAAACACTTAAAATCCCATCCATTGGATTTAATAGTAAGTGATATTGAAAAGGGAACTCAAACGAGATCCCAATTGAAAAATTTCTGTGCTTTCCATGCCTTTTTGTCTATGACAGAACCACGAGATCACAACGCCATGCAAGAGGAACTGAATGAGTTCCAGGGGAACAAGGTCTGGCACCTAGAGACCAAGCCTAAGAACCAAAAGGTAATTGGGCTAAAATGGGTCTTCAGGAACAAGCTAGACGACATGGAACAGTCATAAGAAACAAAGCCAGACTCGTAGCCAAAGGGTACAATCAACAAGAAGGTATTGATTTGATGAAACCTTTGCGCCCTGTAGCTAGAATAGGCAATAAGAATTTTGATTGCCTTTGCATCATTCAGGGTTTTAGGTTGTACAAATGGACGTCAAATGTGCCTTTTTAAATGGATATTTGATTGAAGACGTCTATGTGGAACAACCTCCTGGTTTTGAAAACCCGGATCTTCCAAACATGTCTATAAGCTAGATAAAGCTCTTTATGGGCTTAAGCAAGCTCCTAGATCATGGTATGAAAGACTTTCAAAATTCTTACTTTCTAATGATTTTAAAGAGGCAAAGTTGATAGGACCCTGTTCCTTCGATCCAAAGGAACAGACATCCTAGTGGTTCAGATTTATGTGGATGATATAATTTTTGGTGCAACTAACGAATCTCTTTGTAAAGAATTTGCTGAGTTAATGCGTAGTGAATTTGAAATGAGTATGATGGGAGAATTAAACTTCTTTCTTGGTTTGCAAATCAAGCAAACTGAGAGAGGAGACAATGATCCATCAACAAAAATACGTAAAAGAGTTATTGAAAAAATATGGAATGGATCAAGCAAAAACAAACCATACTCCTATAGGAACAGGTACAAGGTTAGATGAGGATCAAAGTGGTAAGTCCGTAGATCAGAAACTCTATAGAGGTATGATTGGTTCCTTACTCTATCTAACTGCAAGTAGGCCTGATATATCCTTTAGTGTTGGTTTATGTGCAAGATTCCAATCAAATCCTAAGGAATCCCATTATGACAGCTGTTAAAAGGATTCTTAGATATTTGAAAGGAAGTGATGATCTTTGCTTGTTCTATCCTCGAAGTGACATCTTTGATCTTGTAAGCTATTCCGATGCTGACTATGCTGGAGACTTGGTGAATCGCAAAAGCACATCTGGTATTGTCCAGTTCCTAGGATCAAGCTTGGTTTCTTGGAGCTCAAAGAAACAAAATACCGTTGCTCTTTCCACGCAGAAGCTGAATACGTGGCTGCTGCTGCTGTTGTTCTCAAGTATTGTGGATCAAGCAACAGGTACGTGACTTTGGCATAAAATTCAAGTGTGTTCCTATATTTTGTGACAATACTAGTGCTATTTGCATTTCGAAGGATCCAGTTCATCATTCTAGAGTCAACATATACACATTAGACATCATTTCCTAAAAGACAATGTAGAGAAAGGGTTAGTCAAAGTTGATTTCTGTCCTACTGAAAATCAAATAGCTGACATATTGACTAAACCTCTATCTAGGGACAGGTTTGAAAAGATACGCTTGGAACTAGGAATGATAAAGATTGTTTAAATTGCACATGATATGGTTTCCCCCAAATTGTTTCTTACTAAGTATGTACTGCAATCTTCATGAATTAATTTTCATACACCTAGGGTCAAGTATAAGGACTCACATATGTCTCTGAATATTACCCTTAGTGTCCTTACACATATTTGGTATGCTTGTAGTTTGTATATTATGGACAAAAATTTTATCATATGCAAGAGTAAATTTTTTTTTCAAAATTTCCTTGTTTCTTTTCTTTTCACACCTTCCGTCCAAAAATTAAACACATCACTCTGAATTATGCCCAAAATTAAGCGTTCAATTAATCTAGAGTTAAGAGGAGTAACTTCATTAATTGCCTTCCGAAAACCCATAAACCGCTTCATTAAACCACTCCTTCCACTTCTTTTCACAGGCATCATGATTACTTTATAAACCTAACACATCAAATCACTGACCCTTCACTATTCTCACACATCAACTCAAGTCTCTCTCTCTTCCTAATTCTCATCTTCAACCTCACAAAACTCTGTCAACATGTCTTCCAAAACTCAAACCTCTGATGCACATGCAAAATTACCGAAAGAGAAACCACCATCTCCTGAAGAAGAAAGTGCTCAAGAATCCTCCAAGAATGACGCAGATTCTTCTGGGTCAAAAACGGCATCTTCTTCACCAATTTCTCTCTCCCGAAAAAGGAAGATGATGATCATGAAATTGAAAGCGAACAAGAACTTGCTGTACCTACAAAAAGAGGTAAGAAAACAAAATCTTCGCAATTTCTTGTGGGTTTTTGTGTAGACATTGCATGGTGCAAAAAGTCTAAATGGAATGAGTTGTTGAAAATTTTAAAATTTCAGAAGTGGTTGAAAATTGTTAGCATAGATGAGGGTCTTTATGAAAAGGAGATGAAAGAATTTTGTTCTGGTTTCAATAACAGAGGGTGTGTGTGTTCGCTTGTTAATGGGTCAGTTGTTACAATCACTGAGAAGAAACTTGGGGACTGGTTTGATATTCCGAATGAGGGTTAAAGGATTACATTAAGGGAAGGGCTAAGTTAAATATAAATGGAGTCAATTGCCAAAATTCTTGCCTTCTTTAACGGCCATTCTAATGCTTTATCTTTAGATCAAAAGGAGTTATCTCCATTTCATAAGCTGCTGTTTCAGTTAGTTTGGCGTTTTATTTTACCTCGCTCTTCCAAAAGAACCCAGGCAAGCCTAATGGATCTTTCCATTATGTATTGCCTTGCTGAAAACATTAAAATCAACCTTCCCTCACTGATTATAGCCCATCTCTCTTACTGCATTACCCACAACACCAAAGTGGGTTATGGTAATCTACTGTCCTATGTCTTTAAACAATGCAAGGTTAAACTCCCTTCCAGCCCTCCTTTTCTCTTGAGCCGAAAATAATCTTACAAAAGAAATTTATCAAGGCTGAGTTTGAGGTTGGTAAATGGGAAGCTAGAGTGTGAGAGAGAAAAAACCCCGGTTAAGGTTGAGGTAGGGAGTAAAAGAAAGTTGGATGAAGAAGGGGTTGCCAGTGGGTCTGTCAGAAAAAGCCAAAGGTTGGCTGGGTCCAAGTTCAGAAGGAACAAGATCAAGGTGAAACTGCCTTTATTCACCTCGATTCTGATCATGTTCCTTCTACTGCCGTGGATTTCCCTTTACTTTCTACAACTGGACTTAACAAGATGCTCCGGGAAATTCAGGATTCTTTGACCCTCCTACACACCAAGATCAATGCAATTGAAGCTACTGTTCATTTCTCGACTCTAGCAGCAGGATCAACTACTTGCACTCAAGAATGCTGATACTGGGATCAGGAACAAGGTGGATGGTGTGCTTTCCAAGATAGATTCGGTGGTCTCCTCTCTCTTCAAACGAACCAAATCCTAACTTCTTTATCTCTGGCTACTTTGAACAATTTTTTTGGGTGTAATTATTAAACACTTTTTGGATTCTACTTTTTATGTCCTTCTGAGACATATGAATTACTTTTGATTTTTTCTTTGCTTTCTTCATTTTCTTTCTCATTATTACTGCATATGATTGATTTTTGCTGTCCCTAATACTTCTTTCTGCTTGCCTATTATGCTTGTGTGTTTGGATGGCTAATATTATGAGATATCTGTTTGAGCAACCTTCTTGGGGCCTAGACTGTTGACTCTCTATTGCTGCAGGTACAACATTTGGTTTTGATAATGACAAAGGGGAAGAGATAAAGTGTGTACAAAAAACAAAATTTTTGTCATAGTTCCTTGATATTCTGCTTGTCTCTGTTCCTACCTATGTTGTTTCTGTTCCCTGTCTGTAAAGTTGTTTACACTAGGTTAGTTTGTGTAGTTTATTTCCTTTTTTTCTAGGAGTTGCTTTTCAAAAACAAAAACCTTAAATTTTGTTTTAATTAATTGTCATAATAAAAAAAGGTGGAATATTGTTATTTCGCTATTTTGATAATGACATATAATTAATGTTTTATTAGTTTATTTATGTTTTTAGGTTCCTTGTTAGAAGTAACTTGTTTATGTCTTAGTTCTAGTTCTCTATTTGTTTTGTTTTATTTATTTTATTTGTCTAGTTTTAATACGAATAAATGTTCTTAAGGTTCACAAATGAAATAGTAAATATTTTACGAAGGTTTGATTAAGTATTTAATCAAGTTTAAAATTATTTATTATTTACTTGTGTTATCCGATTTATATTATAGTGATAACTAATGAAATATATGAAGATTCCATAATATATTGTTTAGTGAAATGTATGCGCAGCTTTGATATTTTCCTAGAAATATGGAGCCGCAAATCATTAACCTAAGCAGCAGAGCCAACAAAAGTGAACGTTGAGGTAGTTCCTAGAATTTAGGAACCACAACAACCTAACTATATGGAAGGCGTGTCATAATGGAGAAGTGGCTGAGATCATGGAGAAGATCGTGGAAGCCCAACAAACTCAACTGCCAACGGATAGATTACAACGGACAAAATGAAGAAGTGGCTAAGAGAATGTGTGTTCATGGAGAAGAACATGGAGAAGTTTGTGGAGAAGAAATCAAGTAAATAGGTCACTATAAATTGATGTTTGTAATGATCTTTTAGTATAACTTTCATAATTTTTATGTAATATTCTTAGTGAAAGTTTGCTCGGTTTTTCTTCTTCTTAGACATTGATGTATTACAGATTTTGTTGAGAGAATCATAATCTGTAATCATTCTTGAGAGAAAGAGAGAAAGAGAAAGAGAAGAGAGAAAGAGAAAAGACTTCGAGTGAAGTCAAGGGAGAAGTGAACTGTTCAGGGGGAATAGGCTGACTCGAAACAAGTTCCTAGAGGAACAGAGTTGGTCCAAGTTTAGGTTGTACAAAAGATTTTTGGCCTAAAAGTGATTAAAGAGAATTGAGTCAAAATCCCTAGTGGTCAAGGATTTTCTTCCTATTGGGCCTAGGAAGTTTTCCTTAGAAAAATCTCGTGTTCCCAATTCTTTCTTTATTCGTGCAATTAGTTCCTTCTTACTTATTCATTCTTTAATTTCCGCAAAAAGTTTGAAAATCTCTCCAACTACAATTCACCCCCCCTCTTGTAGTTGCTTAAGTGTTTGTCCAAGACTAACATAAATGTTACAAGCAGATGAGAAAGTTTGCCTAATCACATCTCTTGATTTTGTTTTTATCAGGGACTCTCTAAAGTCAGTTCCCACTATCAGGATTGAGGTTGCTCTACAACTTGAGTCACAAACTCACCAAGAGATAGAAGACTCAAGTGCAATTCTCATTCAAGAAATCGAAGACGTCTCATAAGTTGAAGATATTCAATCAAATATGAATTTACTCAACAAGCATCAAGCTATAATCAATCACTAGCTCTAGTTAGTTTATAGTGTTAGACTATATTTTTCAAGTTTATCATGTCTATAGATCAGGAAGAATATTGTAATGGGTTTACCCCTATTGTTGATCAAGTTATGAATGAATTAGTTTTTAGAAAATACCAAGAGGATTTTCTCATAAATTCTAGTACATGTTGCTCAACCCTACATGAATTTGGATCTCTAGAAGAAGATGATGAGAAAGTATGAGCTAAAAGTGAGGATATTAAGCAGGAAGTTCATGATCCAATAGAAGAAATACATTTAGGGGATAACAAAAATCCATGTTTTACTTACATAAGTAAGCTTCTCACTTATAAGAAAAATATGAAATAATTGAAAATCTAAAAGAATTTAAAGATTGTTTTGCTTGGGAGCATCATGAAATGCCTGGTATTGATAGGAAAATCATAGAACATAAATTACCTATCAAATAAGGATATAAGCCTGTGGCCTAAAGTCATAGAAGACTGGCGCCATAACTAACATAACCTATACAACTCAAGGCAAAGTTCATCAGGCCTTGCCAATATGTTGACTGGATTTGTAATAACGTCTCAGTAGTTAAGAAAAATGGCAAGAAAAAAATTGCATTCACTTTAGCGATTTAAATAAAGCAACACCTAAAGACCAATATCCTATGCCTGTATCTGATCTTCTAATAAGTGCAACCTCGAGATATGAATACATATATTCTATAGATGAGTACGCAGGATATCAAAAATTTAGGATTGTACAAGGAGACTGTAATAAAATAGCTTTTAGATGTCTAAAATGACTAGGTTTGTTTTAATACGTAGCCATGCCATTTGGTTTGAAAAATGCTGGTGCTACATACCAACGAGACATGGACACAATCTTTAAGGATATGATTGGTAAGATTATAGAACTTTATATGGATAACATACTCGTGAAATCAAATGATTTTCTTAGACATAAAGAACATTTGGTTAAATCATTTACGAGGATGAAAGCATATCACCTAAAAATGAATCCACTTAAGTGTGCATTTGGAGTTAAGGCAAGTAGCTTTTTAGGATTTCTCATCCATAAAAACGGAATGAAAATTGACCAAAATAAGGCAAAAGGAGTATTGGCAGCTAAGCCACCTTCCAACAAGAAGGAACTGCAAAGATTCCTTGGACAAGTCATTTATGTTATAAGATTCATGGCCAATCTAGCCGGGAAGACTAAAAAATTTTCACCTCTACTGAGATTAAAACATGAATCAGATTTCAAATGGAATGAGGAGCATCAAAAGGCTTTTGATCAAATTAAGCAAGATTTGGCAAGTCTTCCTGTATTGATCCTTCCAAGGCAAAATGTAAAACCATTAAGTTTGTATCTATCAGCCTGTGAAGATTCTATTGGTAGTCTCCTTAATCAAGAAAACGAAAAGGGACATGAGCAGACCGTTTTCTATCTAAGTAGAATCCTCCATGACAAATAGCGAAGGTATGCCATGGCAGAAAAATAGTGTTTGTGCTTATATGATGCATCCATTAAGCTCATACATTATTTCATGGCCTTTACAGTAGAAGTGGTGTCTCCAACAGATGTCATAAGATACATAATATCCCAACCTTTCATAAAAGACAGGTTAAGCAAATGGAGTTTGCATATACTACAATTTGACCTAGCATATGTACCACAAAAGGCAGTAAAAGGTCAAGCTCTAGCTGACTTCTTAGCAACCCATCCTTACTGTGAATCTGGAATCATTAATGAGGACATCCTTCCATGGGTATTGTTCTTTGATGGATCTAACACCGGAGAGACAGCAAGAGCTAAAATATATATTCTATCGCCTTGCACTAACAATAGAGCAAAATACGAAACTTTATTGATTTGGTTGGAATTTCTATTAGAACCAGGGGCTAAAAAGGCGAGGTATATGGAGATTCTCAGTTGGTAATTTATCAAATGACTGAGGAATTTAAATGTATATCATTTGTATCACATGTATGTAGCAAGAAGGCACAAGATTTGTCTAAACAATTTAAGAAGATTACTTTCATACACATTCCTAAAGAAAAAAATGGAATAACAGACCAGTTATCCCAAATAGCTCTTCTAGAGAAGAGATACCTTCACAAAATGAAGATGTTATTCTTCAGGAAAAGATCCTAGATCCTCTTAATGAAACTGTCAAAGAAAAATCAAAGAACAATATTAAGGGAGGATGAGGATTGGAGAAATGAAATTATTCAATATCTCCAAAACCCAACTGGGATAAAAGTGCCAAATAGAGTTAAAATTGCTGCAACCAAATTTTGCATGCAATTTCGTGAGCTACACAGAAAGGATCCAGAAGGATTACTTTTCAAAATGTGTGGATGCTGGAGAAGCTATAACCCTCATGGCAAATATTCATCATGGACTATGTGGTGCCCATCAAAATGGGTTAAAAAAGAGATGCTTGTTGCACGAACATGGTTACTATTGGCCTACTATGTGAAAGGATTGTATAGATTATTGAAACGATTGCAAAAGATGTCAAAAGTTTGGACCCATCAGTAGGGCACCAGCCTCAGAATTAAAGTACATCCTTAAACTTAAATTAATCCTGCATCTTCTAAGAAGTATTCATACATCCTAGTGGTGACTGGTTATTTTACCAAATGGGTAGAGGCTCACGCTTTCAACAAGATCAATACACAAGTTGTAATAAATTTGTTGGAAGAAAAAACATTCACAAGATTTAAGATTCCAGAAACTATAACTTTTGATCAACCCACTTATTGGACTATCTTACTCAATTTGGGATTACCATGTTGCATTCAACACCTTACTATGCTCAAGCAAATGGTCAAGTTGAGGCTACCTATAATATCATAGTGAAAGAAATCTCAAAGATGGTAGATAATAATCCAAGGAAGTGGGATGAATTGTTGCTATACGCTTTAGTGGCCTATAAGACCTCTAAAAGGGAAGCAACAAGAGTTACTCCTTTTAATTTAGTTTATGGACACACTCCAGTAATCCCTGCTGAAGTGAATGTAAGTTCATCTAGGGTAGCTCAACAACTGGGATTATTAGGAGATGATTATTAACAAGCAATGAACATTGAAGTTATGGAGGCTTTAGAAATTAAGGAAGAAGCCTTGGATAAAACGAGAATTCAAAAAGAAAAGGTTACTAGGTCCTGCAACAAAAGATTGATGTCTAAAGACTTTCAAGAAAATGATAAAGTTTGGAAAAAATGTTTTTGCCAGAAACAACTTACAAAGATCCCCACCTTGGGAACTGGTCACCTAAGTGGCAAGGTCCCTTTATCATTCTTAAGAAAATGCATGGAAATGCATACCTATTAAAAGACATAGATGGCAATGTGAAAGGTAGAGCCTTAAATGGCAAATTTCTCAAGAAATACCATCCATGTATACGAGAACAAGTGAACAACATGACCATGTGTTTCAACAAAAACATGCAGAATTGTTTCAAACATCCAGGGATTATGAAGATTGCAACACTAAAAATTAATGTTATACACACTAGTGGAAAAAAGTGCATCTGTCATAAAGTAACTGATGCGGTTTGGCCCAAACCGCATCAATTAAAAATATCAGATGCGGTTGTGGCCCAAAACCGGATCCGATTTTCGACCCAACAAAAAACGCGCCTCAAGCCCTCATTCCCTTAGTTTGGCCCAACAAAAAAAACGCGCCTCAAAGCCCTCAACCCTTATAAACTTATTTGAACCCTAATTCCCCCCAAAACGCGTCTCTCATTTCCTCTCAACCCCGCCATTTCTCTCGCTCAGATCCTCACCCCTCTCTTCTCTCTCCTCTCACACCCTCAGATAATTCGAACCCACTATTTCTCTCTAACCCACTATTTCTCTCTCTTCTCTCACCCCTCCAACCCTAATTTCCCTCTAATATCGTCAGTGTTTGTCCCAAATTTCTTGATTGCCAAGAAGGAAGCGAAGATTGAAGCGAAGATTTTGTTCGTCAGTCGTTCGAGATTTTGTCGCCATCTTCTATAGGTTTTTCAAATTTTAGGGTTTGAGATCTTATTTTTTTTATATAATTAGTTTCAAATTTCAGTCGTTCGTCTCTTTAAATTAGTTTTTTTAATGTTTTTTTTTATAATTAGTTTCCGATTTATTTTCGATTAGTTGTCATATGTAATAGATTTGTTGTAATATATTATATCTCAATTTCAGTTTGTTTTCCCTTCATGTTTATTTATATTAAGTTAATATATTGCAACGTTGTATAGCCATTACAGAGTTTCTCCCTTTGGAGGATCAATCTTTGTTGTATATCCATTTCTTTAAACATATCTTGCCTCAAATTGGCAAGTTTGGTGCGTCCTTGGTCCAACTTTCCCTTTTCAACATTAATGGAGCTTTGAAGTGAAGACTTCTCATTGATGATGTTAATCTCTTCTTTGTTAATCTCAACTAAGCGATTCTGTAGGGATTTTCTCTCCTCAGAAAGAGATTTTAGCCTTTGATTATAAGAACTCAAAGAATCTTGGATCTGTGTAGTGAAGTTTCTAAAGGATTTGGCTTGAGCTTTCAAAGAAGCCTCCTCTTCTTGGATTTTATGAGTTGAGAATGAAAAGATTGAACTTTTATATCAGCGTTGCATTGATAATGAAGAAGTGTTTCCTTAATATAATCAAGGCAGGGTATCCTATACTCAAACCCTTAAGAGATTAAGGATTCCAAAATCTGCTTCAGAGCCTGTCCAAAAGTCTAATAATGAGGATTTTCTAGAAGATTCAGGTAAAGGTGTCATATCTTGTCTTCTTGTATAATGTGTTTAGAAAGCTCATCATTGGGAGGATTATTAGCATGCTAGAAGTAGGTTGATCCCTCACAATGATGGATATATTCACATTAACAAACTTCCCTCCATCAGACTCTTTCATCACATGGAGTGCTTCCCTCTACATCACAAAGAAGAGAATCCAAGCTAGCAAGAAAGTGAAGTCTAGTTTTCTGAGGATATGGGTTCATATAGAGCAAGTCTAAAATGAATTCAAGAGGAAAGAAGGGCAAACCGGCCAGTCTAAGAAGAGGATTGTGAAGCTATGATGAACCCTTAGATATAGAGGTGATCAAAAGCTCAAGATTGCTCCTCAAAGGTGTAACATCTAAAGGAATAACACCTGCTGGGACCTCACCTCTAAGAATAGAGGGGTTTGCTGTAACAATCGTTGGAATAGTAGGAGAGCTTGGGAACTCAACATTTAAGGGAGTTGAATACAAAGGATATTCACTACCCTGATGGAGTAGGCCTTCTCCAGCAGACTCCATGCTATATGATGCATAGTCTCTTCTAGATAGGGGCACCTTGTCCTTCCAACGAAGGGATAACTCTTGACTCCAATTGGGGGGCAATGTTGCTCAGTATAGAAGTGGAAATCAAGATGACAGGTTCATTAGCAGGCGTGATAACAGGTTCATCAAAAGAACCACCTTCTATAATTAGTCCTAGATCAACTATTGTAGGAACATCTGCAGAAGGTTGACTGATAGAGTGGAGATTTGATGGCTATTCAAAATTTGGATTTGATGGCTTTTCAAAAGAAGGATCACCAATATTCTTGAACTCTTTCAAACCAGAAGAACTTGTGATAAATACAGGTTAATGACATAATGAAACTTCGTATAAAAGAGTACAAGAAGGTACCATACCTGCTTTAACTCCATGATGTTTGATTTTTGGGAAGATTTTAGATATTATATTTGCATCATCCTCATAAGAGGAAATATCATAATGTTGGACCTTAGAAGATGCTTCTAACTTAGGGCGTTTCCTATAGGAATGCCTGAAGGATTTAGGAGCAGAAAGAAAGCTAATATCTCTCTTATTCGTAGCCTTCTAAATAAATTCAGATTGCTCCACTAGTTCTTGGGATGAGGTGCTCTTGAAGGTTGGGAGACAATTGTAATCTCTTTTCCTTGCAGTTCTCTTGGAAGGATCAATTTTCTCCATTGGTCCCATCGTTTAAATGTCCTCTACAGTCTTGACATCCCCATAAGAAACCCCATGATCATTGGAAGCATCATACTCATCTTCTGAAGGAACAATCTCAGGGATTCGTTGGCCTACAATGTTGCAGTATAGTCTACCATATATGGAGTCTACTTGCATTCCATCAGGGACTTTCACTTTCTTCTTGCCAGCTTTTGTTAAAAGGTAATAGAAGGCAGGAAGATATTAAGTAAGATTTATTCCTCTTAAAAGTTATAAATAACTAAGGAAAGAGATCACTTAAAGTGTGCTATAGCATCAGCACACTGTTAGTCACTTGTGAATACATGATCGCACCATGTCTGGAAGCCTCGAACAGTTCTGTTAACCCATTTTCAATGAGTAATGCACATAAAGGGGAGACTAAGAGTATTGCTTCGAAGGGCTTTTTCTTCCTCAAAACGACTCCTTGACATCCAAGGATCATTGCGGGTCAGGAAATAAGCTAAGGTATAGCTAACATTTGGAGCAATCCAAATTGTCTAGCTACCAGTAATGGGTTATAGACCTCAAAACCAAAGTACTTAGGTTCAACTGCTATTAAATCCCTGGACCTAAGGACACTACTCCGAAAGTTCCCACTCCTTAGGGAACCAAAGTGAACGTCTAAGAATTGCAACCAAGCAGGCATTGCATAAAGGCGCCAAGGGTCCATTTCAATAGAAATAGCTTGCTTACCTGTGAAGATATTCCAGGTGGCAGGATTGCTGGAAAAAACTAAGAAATATGAGAAAAGCAAACTTGGATGCCAAACCTCATCTGGAGATACAAGATTAAATATGACTTCACCATAACAGCTACAATCTTCAAGGTTGGAAAGGAATAAAAACGGATCAAGCAAAAGATCTTTTTCACTTGAACCCCTAGATGCTTCAAAAGTAGTTGGAGGGTTAATCATCATTAGACGGGGAAAATGTAAGTGGCCCCAGCAAGTCAAGAGCCATAAGGGTCTGAACCCCTTATCAATAGAAATATAGGGGATTCAGAGGTAGGAATGACGAAATCTTTGAAGGATTCTTTACTCCTAAAGAGGCACCTATAAAGTTCTCCTAATAAAACAGGAGCTAAGACCATTTCTTCAGAAGTATTGGAGATGTTAACAGCTAGAAATATCCATAATGTTATCACTCCTCCAGCTCTAGACACCATCAACATGGAAAATGAAAAAGTGAGAAACAATACTTCTTCCTGGGGAGTCACTGCTTCACTTGGATCCTTATTGGTCAACAAGCCAACAAATCTTTGAAAGCCAAATTTGCTAGCACTAGCAGAAGGACCAACAATTTGGCGGAAGATTGATAAACACTACTGACTGTATAGCTAATTATACTCCTCGACATGATGGAAGATAGGGAGGTCAATCCCACATTTACCCATTGGAGAAGTAGAAGTGATAAGGGCAATATCAACCAATATGATAGTCATCATCGGTCCCCACCTGAATAAGAAACAGTTGATGGCAGGATCCTAACAAGCCAATAAGGCAGTGGAGATGGCTCTATCAAAAGAAATGGTTTTAGAAGAAGCTAGCCTCAAGAAACGTAGTATCTTATTCTTGGTCCATTTATCATGAAAGGGTTTCATGCGCGAAAACCATGCTCTTGCATTCATTCCTGAAATCCAACCTTTAAAAGGTTTATTGGATAACAGAAATGAAAATGGAAGGTTTACCTTGATGTAAAAGGAATCATTATGGGTTCAGTATCTTCTAAAATGATATGATCCAAGAATTGGTAGCACTGCTCCAAAATAGGTTGACGTAGTTGGCTCTTCATTCTGAAAAGAAATCCATGTCCAATGGCAGCCATTTTCTCCTCCAAAGGCGTATTAGGAGTATCAGTATGCTTATTCACATACCAAAATA
This sequence comes from Beta vulgaris subsp. vulgaris, assembly GCF_026745355.1. Lineage (NCBI taxonomy): Eukaryota > Viridiplantae > Streptophyta > Magnoliopsida > Caryophyllales > Amaranthaceae > Beta > Beta vulgaris. The sequence continues at coordinate 38,957,419 of NC_079207.1, read as the reverse complement.
CTAGGTACCTATAGTTCCTAATGTTCACCTTTATGGCATTGCATAATTGACGAGCTGCGTCAGATTGCATGGTAGCAACTTTTTAAGTCAGTGCCTCACAAATTTCATTTTCACGGTGAGTGCTTTCCTTATACATGGTGAATTTAAATTTGGTCATGTGTGTGAATTTTCAAAGGAATTAAATTGGTCTAAAAGATTTTAAGTTTTCCTGAAATCCTTAAAGGAATATTAATGAAGAAGACAAAAACTAAAACCAGTGGAAGATGCGTGTCATATTTTAGTTTGGATCATCTTTTACTGCGCCAAGTTAAGTTAAAATAAGCATCCACAAAACATCTGTATTAGGGTTTTCTTTCTCTCTCTATATACTCTCTCCTTAACTAGCTTAGTGGTCGCCATGGCAAGAACTTCTAGAGCTCATATTAAGACAAACCAAAATCAATCATGAATGAAGGGCCGACCTCTGGATATGCGAATCAAAAGATGAAACAAGTGGATACTTTAATGGGTGTCGCAGAGTTAGAAATTGATGATGAAACTAAACTTATTCAAGAGGAGATTTTGTCTCCTTGGTCTTCCCTGAGAGAATTATAGAGGCAATCTGAGGTTAGGGTGCAGTTTTCGGAGTGGCTTGAGATGATTAACTGGGTTGCGGAATAACAAGCTCTTGATCAGAGCCAGAGGATTGTGCGTACTGAAGGTATTGCTCCACTACCCATTCTCTTTTCTCCTGAGTCGGAGGTTAATGTTATTTCTGAGCCTTGTAATAATGCTAAAACTCCTATTAAGATTGAACTAAGTGATATTCGGTCTGAGTTAGATTATTGGAACTACGCTCTATATTGCTATCACTAATGGAAAATAATGCAAGGGCTGCGCTGCAAGGGCTGCGCTGCAAGGGTTGCGTTTTTTGAAAAACGCAACCCTTCATTTACGATGGGCTACGGTCAGTGCAAAAATCACAGCCCTATAAGTAATAAAGGGCTGCGGTTTTTTAAAAACTGCAGCCTTATAAGTAATAAAGGGCTGTGTTTTTAAAAAACGCAACCCTTTATGGCTTATAGGGCTGCATTTTTTGAAAAACGCAGCCCTTTATGAGCTTTTGTTTTAAAACAAAATTTGAAATGAATTCGCGGGCTTCACATATTAAGCGGGCTAGCTAGGATTCCCACACTGCAGTTTCCTCTACCTCATTCTCTCTCCTCTCTCACGTCCACATCCTCCTTCTCTCTCACCCTCCTCCCTTCTCCTCCCTATCTATCCTCTTTCATTAACCCTAAAAGTAGCGACTCTCGCATCCCTTTCATCCTCTATCCTCCATGCTCGCTCCACCAGCCACGATGGCAGCCCCCTCTTCTTCTCTCTCACCCTCGTTTCAGCCCTTGTCTCGTCGTTCCTCACAACCAACCACCACTGTAACCTTCTCTCTCACCCTCGTTCCTCATACTAACATCACCGGCTTCAATTCGCTCTCGTTAACAACCATCGGCTTTGTCGTCGTCAACAACCACCTTTTTTCGCTCATCTTCAACCACTACAACCATGGCCTCGACGCTAACCACCAACGCACGATACCACCAAATGTCAAACACCAGTCCAGCCACTAACTCCTTGAGTTTAGCCATAAACGAACAACGGTGTTTGAGTTATTGGATGCAGATTGTAATTTTTTAGTTTTTTTTTTCAGATCTAGGTTTGAGTTTGAGTTTTGTTTAATTTTCATTTTCGTTTTTGTTCCTTTTTTTTTCATTTTCGTTAACTGAAAATTACAATCTACCTGGTGAAAATGGAATTCAAGCTACGCAGTTGACATCGGATTTAAAGCCTGATCTACCCGGTGAGCAGATTTCTCTACACATAAATCCCTGTTTGTACTGATATTGAGTTACTGTAAAACAAGTATCAAGTCTTCTTTCTTTTTTCCTTATATCATATTTAATTTGTAGCTGAAGATGAACGGATAAAGAAATGTAATGATCTGGTGTATGCACTAAAGCATCAACCAAACGTCCACCGAGTATGGTCACCTGAAGAAGACGGCCCATGCCTTGCCATAGCTCCAACATTTGGAGACTTCGATATGAAGAGCTATAGAGTAATTGCAACTCCTGAAATATCTCACCATTGCATAACTACCAAAGACCAGTTCATCATGTTGGGTAGTGATGGGCTAGTAATTGCAACTCCTGAAACGTCCACCGTTTTTTTTTTTCATTTTCGTTCATTTTTTTATTTTCGTTCTTTTTTTTCATTTCGTTCCTTTTTTTCATTTTCGTTATTTTTTTTTCATTTTTAGATATATAAATTTCAACTTCTTGTTGATTTTCCCTGTTGTAAATTGCTTGATACATTTAAGAGTAAAAAATTGTAAAAAAAAAATAACATTTTTTACTTTTTTTATGGGTCGAAGGATTGCGGTTTTGAGCCAAAACCGCAACCCTTTGTACAAAGAAGGTCTGCATTTTAGGCAGAAAACCGCAGCCCTTCCAATAGGGAAGGGCTACATTTTTAGGCCTCAACCGCAATCCTTCATGTGAAGGGCCGCGGTTTAAAAACGCATCCCTTCACCTTTAGTGAAGGGCTGCTGGCTAAAAACACAACCCTTAGGGCTGTTTTGACCGCAACCCTTCTATTTTTTTCCACTAGTGTATGTTGTGGGAGCAAATCATCCTGTTCATGTTATGAAGGGGCTTGTAAGGAGAATCTGGACGAATTGTGGTGTGGATAAGGTTTCCTTGATCAAGAAGGGGATCTATATTATTCGATTTATAACAGTGGAAACGAGGGATCAAATCTTGAATGGTCACCCAGTGTTTTTTTGATAACAAACAGTTGATATTGAAAACTTGGGATGCTAGAACTGATGTTGAGAAGGAAGATATTAGAGTGTTGCCTATCTAGGTTCAACTTAAGTTCAATTTCAATTATTGGGGAGAAGTATGTTTGATTAAGATTGCTAGCCAATTGGGTAAGCCTGTTAAAACGGATCAAGCTACGGCTAAACGATAAAAACTACAGTATGCTCGTATAATGATTGAAGTGAAAGTGGAACAAGCCTTCCCTGGCCAGATTGATTTCATCAATGAATGTGATGAGAAGGAAGTTGTGGAGGTTGTATATAAATGGAAACCTGTTTCTTACACTGCTTACAAAGGAATGGGTCATACCCAAGGGCAGTGCCAAAAACCACTTAGACAAATATGGAGGCAAAAGAGTGGCAGGGTTCCTGTGAATGGTGCCAAGGAGCCTGCAAAAGACAATGCTGCCTCTGTCCTTAACTTGATAGAGAATAATGCAACTATAGACGAAGAGGGATTTAAGGAAGTTAGAAGACCAATAAGAAGGAGCTTAAATGTTGCACCTACTCCAGAGGTCCAAAATGGGTTTGAGGTGCTTGTTAATCAAACACATGGTGCTAATGTGCAGGTGGAGGATATTGTCTCTGTGTTAAAAGGTACATGACATGTGGATGAAGGGGGTGGATAACCCCCAGGGGAACATTGATAGGATCATTGTGTGGAAATGTAAGAGGACTCAACAGTCAAGCAAAGTAGAAGTATGTCAAGAGGTTTCTTGGCATGAAAAATGTTGGGCTGGTGAGTCTCCTTAAGACAAAAATAAGGGTTATGAACATGGGAAGCCTTTACCAAAATGCATACCCACCCTATGAGAGCATCAAGAGACCATTCAAATACTTCACTATGTAAAGTTCAGCTAGATAGTTTGAGCAGATAATTGAGGAAGGTTGGAGAGAGGTGGTTGTGGGTACTCCTATCTATAAGGTGGTGCAGATGATTAAGGGCATTAAGAGTAGGTTGAAAAGATTAAATCAGGAGGGTTTTTTCTGATATTCAAAGTGCTAACCTGAAGGCTATACTTTACCTTCAGGAATACCAAGAAGCTGTGAAGAATATAACCCAGAAGATTTGAGTATATGCCAAGCAGAGGGAGGGGCTGCTAATGCTTACAAAGAGAAGCATAAGCAGTATATGTATTTGCTTGCTCAAAAAGCCAAATTTGCTTGGTATAAAGAAGGTGATGGGAAATCTACATTATTTCATCGAGCGATTAGAGCGAGGAAACTTCAAAATTCAGTATATGCCATTCATAATATAAGGGGTGAATGGGTTGAGGGTGCTGATGCAATGTGTAATGCTTTCCTTGAGTTATACAAAGGCCTTTTAGGAACTGCTTTGGAGAATAGGGTTAAAGTAAAGAAAGAGATAATCATGATGGGCCTAAGACTTAATAATGAGCATACTAGCTGCCTAGATAGACTTTACTCTACAGGGGGAAGTGAAGGAGGCATTATTTGCTATTACTGGGGACAAAGACCCTAGTCCTAATGGAATGTGTGCCCATTTCTACAAGGACTGCTGGTTTGTTATTATTTGATGAGGTAATCTCTGCAATAAGTTGTTAAAAGAACTGAATACTACTATCTTCACTCTTATGCCAAAGGTTGCTTGTCCAAGTAATGTGAGTGAATTTAGGCCAATTGCATGTTGTAATGTCTTGTATAAATGTATTACTAAGGTTTAAGACATATTTTGCCTGATATAATTGTTGGGAATTAGGGGGCCTTTGTGCATAACAGATATATAACCCATAACATAATGGTCTGTTAGGATATTATTAGAAGTTATGGTAGAAAGGATGTTAAACCTAGTTGTATAATGAAATTAGACATGAAAAAGGCTTATGATACCATTAAATGGGATTTCTTAGAGGAAGTGATGCAATGTTTCATATTTCATAGGAAGTTCATTAAACTAGTCATGGCTTGTGTGAGAACTCATAGTTTTTTTAGTGATGATTAATGGTGGGTTGCATGGCTTCTTTGAATCAAAGAGGAGGTTGACGCAAGGTGACCCAATTTCCCCCCTCTTGTGTTGTGATTTGCATGGAGTACAGGCCCTACTAAGGCCTTGTGCAAGGTGAGCAATTGCACAGGGCCCTTCAAAATATAAGGGCCCAATTATATTTTTGTTTGCCCGAAAAAAAAAATTTACTAATTTGCATTAATGCTTTCACTTTTCGCGCGTGAGATTTCATTTCAATTTCCGGATACCAACTCCTCGTTTCCTCCACTTTAATTAAATCTTCCCAATTTCCATTACAACTCTCTGTTCCCCAATTTCCAAAGAGGAAAAAAAACCCATTTGTGAGTTTGATTCAACGTTCCTATTCCTTCTAAAATTCTCTTTGACTTTCAGATTTTATTTAATCATGAGCAAGATCATCTAAATTGTTCCAAATCTTCGTTCTGTCATTTTCCCTCATTAGCGGCATGTAGATAGGTTTAAGATAGTTGATAAAAACATATTTATCTCTTTGGTCTGGATGAAGTTTTGAATGGATTAGCATTTCAAGAATAGGGCCATGAGGGGCAAAGAAACGGGTAAGATGTTGAGGTTGACAGATATGGGGAATATAATCAATGTGGCAGATTTTGGTGCCTGGAGGTCATAGGAAGATTTTGTAGTGTAGTTCTTCTTCCTAGAGATTTTGGGATGGTGGTAATATAATTGTTCCTTCTCTTTGTACTTGAAGCTGAAGGTAATTTCTAAATTCGAAAATTTTTGTTATTTAATTGTTTTTCTGTTTCGATAATCCTGGAATCATGTTAAATTTTTTACTATTTTTTTTTTCTTTTTGGGGCTTTGAATTGTTAAATTATCAACTTTTGCTTTTTATTTATTATTGGGCAATTTTTAATAGTGAGTTCATGCTTGGTTAAAATTTCATTTCTCAATTTCTAATAGTGATTCAAGCTTTCTTTACATTTTTTTACCTTTTGAGATTCCATAATTTAGTTTAGCACAGGGCCCCTAAATTGTACAAGACGACCCTGATGGAGTATATGACAGGTGTATAAAGAAAGCTAGTGGGCATTCTAGGTTTAAGTATCATCCAAGATGCCAGGGGTTGCAACTGACTATTTGGTGTTTGCAGATGATGTGATTTTGTGTAGTGGGGGTCAGTTTTCTTCTACTTATGTCCAGTTACAGGATTTTAAGTTGTTTTCAATGTCTTCTGGGTTGTGCATCAATGAGCATAAGTCAGAGTTTTATACAGCTGGCATGTTTCATACTGAGGTGCAGAGAGTGAAGGATGTGTCTAGATTATTCTCTCATAGTACTTGGGAGTTCCCATATGCTCCAAGACATTGTTTCTGACGGATTGCAGTGCTCTAGTTGAGAAAATGTGTTGTAGACTAAGGGTTTGGAGTAGCATGCACCTGTCATATGCAGGTAGATTGCATCTAATTAACTCTGTTCTTTTAAGCATTCATAAATATTGGGCACAGGTATTTATGCTTCCTAAAAGTGTCGTGCAAGATATTACAAAAGTATGTAGAGCTTTTATTTGGCATGGCTCTTTGGCAGAGCAAAAAAAAAGAGTTAATGTTAAGTTTTAATAAATTAAAACATAAAGGTTTGTAAGTCATAAGAAACCCATTTAAATGTGTAATGACTAGGAAGCCCATTTTAAAGAAAATATATGGTTAATGCCCGATTTAATTAAAACAAAGAGGCGTAACTTTTGATTTACTAAGCTTTCAGAAGATGGTAAAATCCCTTATAAAAGGGGATAGTGTAATGATTCTAATATCATATCCATCTCTTGAAAAATTTACCGCAAAAAACTTCTCATCTCCCTAAACTTTCTCTCTCAAAACACTTCTCCAAATGGACCCTCAACGCTCTACAAAATCATGCATCACTATTAAGGTCAACCCCCACGAGGTTGATCAACCTCAACCATGCATTCCTTCCTGTCCTCCTGCAATCCCAAAGGAGTCAGAGGAAGAAGTGGAGGAAGAGGAGGAGGAAGAAGAAGATGACGAGAGAGGATATCCTTTCTCCTTAGAAAACTCTTCTTTTCCAGGAGATTCATCCTCCCCGTCAGAAAGTTCTGATGGATATGATGGTGATGATGAATATGAGGATGAAGACGACGAGGAAGAGGAGGAAGAAAATGACAAACCTCTTTCCCAAAGGAGGAGAGTTCATGGAGGCTTCCGCCAGGAAGGTAACTATTATGCCTCCGCTGGCGAGTACGACCCTACCGAAGGGGACACCAAAGGCAGTGATTCTGAGGCTGACTTGGACGCCTTCAAGCCTAGGTCTCCTAAGGATAATTTAGATTAGGCCTATAAATTTAGAAGTTAGTTTATAAATTAAGTTGAAAATTTTTAAAAAAATTCAAACTCTAGGTTGTAATCTTTTTTTATTATGAAATGAAAAATAAACATTTTCCCATTTTATTGTTCATAACTTTATTTGCATTATTTATTTGTTTAAGTCCAATTAAAAGACTTAGACGTTAAAAATGAATTGTTCAAAAATTAACAATCAAATCAAACAATGCATGTTCAATTTATATGGTGAAAAGTTATACATAAAGTGTCTCTTGAGATACTAAAAAACTATTAATCGTTTAAATCTTAAGTACAAAATTACTTCCAATAGTAATGATGACAAATCCCACTTGCACATGCCATTAATGATTAAACTTTAGAGGATAATAATACAAACCAAGAGTTAGTGGGCAAGTTTTATAAACCCATGTTCACTCACTAAGGGCTAGAATTTGGGAGTTAAAATCATTAAAATCTCTATTCAAATGACGTGATGATAATAGCAAGTGATGCCTAGTTTTCCCTAAAAAATAGGAATAACAGTAAACATAGCGTATTATAAATACACGATGTGATTGTTAAATTATAACTCACTCCCAAAAAATCTTTACTTTCCACAAAAATCCTAAACTCTCAAAAATTGGCTAACCAACAAGTTGCTACTCCTCCAAATTTCTCTAGAGAATGTTGGAGATGTAGGTTCAACATAGACATTATCAAGGAGGATAGGGAGGAATTTAAGGAAGAAGAGATTAAGAAATGGTGGGCCAATATCTTCAAGTGATTTGGAAAGGATTCAAAGATCCAACAAAAAAAATTAGAGGAAAAAGGTTCAAGCGCTACAAGCATAGGAAGTGACATAGACTTCCTTATGGCCAAAACTAGGAAAAGAGGACTTACTCAATCTCCTAGTGGTCTGTAAGGCATGGGGTGAAAATATTGCAAAACAATAATTCCATCATGACCTTGCATCTCTGAGAGCAGTATAGGGGTCTTCGTGAGGAAATACTAAGTTGTCCAGTTGGATAATGACACAAGCTTCAAAAAGCTCATAAAGTATAAGTACACATGCCTCTTATGGCAAGAACACATGCTGGAGATGGGATTTCCAATGCCTTCATATGAAGACTATTCGGATGATGATGATCCTGATGTGAACGAACGTGAGGAGCCACAAATCATCATTAGCTTTGCCCATGTTAGGACTTGATAAATTAAGTAGTAGGATAAAATGCTTTGCTTATTATGATCAATTGTCCTATCTATCATACATAGTATATCCCTTTAGGAGACTATGGTAATGACTTTTAATAATTAAAAAAAAAAATTATTAGATATATTATGTTTATATAGTTTTATTTTCATAAAATAATTCTATTCAGATTTTACTTCCACTACCGTATCAAATTACGTGTAAAATTCAATTGTTCAATAAAAATCAATGATGAACCATTGAAGTAACATCTAGGCCCTTAGGTCTAAACAAAATGTTGTAGCCTAAAGATCAGCGGCTCTAACCTGGACACATGGATCCATCTGGGTCATACATGCGTCCCTTCCCTGTTGAAGAAAGTACAGGGGCAAAAAGAAAGATAGCTGAAGAACAATTCCCAAATTGGAAGAAGTACGAGCCCCTCTTTCTAGCCTAATTTGTATTTGGGCCCAGAGTCTTGAACTTGGGCCCAGAGTTCCAAAAAGGGCATTTGCATAAAGTTTGATGATGTGTACTCTACAATGAATGTCTGCCATGTGTTATGATTTCATTGCTTATCCAATCAGGTGCTCCCAAATTAGGGTGACCTCAGGGTAGAGCAATTATCTTAGACAATAAATATTCCATGAAATCAGGAGAAAGGTACGTTTTTTAGAGCAATATACTATTACTCTGTCACAATTCTCTCTCTAAAAGTTTCCCTTTACTACTCCTGATACCTGACTTAAGCTTCGGAGGGGAAAATGCCATTCAAACCTCCAGAGTAGGTCCCTTTTTGCAGGTATGGAAGCGAAGCTCAAGTTCTAGTTATTCTGGTCAGGATATTATTGCACAAGTCTCCTATTGAAGAACCTGTTGTGGGAATAACAATATTGTACGAGTCAAGAACTACGTAACATTTGGAGCCGATTGTGGGGGAGATGCAACAATGACTGGTTGTCACTCATCTAACGTTGCTAGAAACAGGTGTTTTCAAATTCAAGTAGAAGATACGGTGGATGATGAAAGGCCGCCAAGAGGAAGAGATAGGCCCCCGACCATTGTCAATCTCTCTGGACGAAGCAGAGAGCATGTCCTCCAGGAAAATCTTGAGTGTCCAGTGACAGCTGCCCATCTAGAGAACGTCTTGATGATTTTCAGACTAAGATGGTTGTTGTTGTTCTGGAGCATATCAAGAATAGCATGTTTTTTTTTAGGTAAATCCAGATGCGACTATTGTAAATCAAAAAAGGGACATTCCTAGGAGGGTCGGCCAACACCAAGTAGGCCTCCTCGTCCGGAAGTGTCTAAACGGGTGTCCAAAGGAAAGCAGCCGGCAAATAGTGAGCAGCGAAGGAAGATGAACATTAAGTTGGTGGTCCGAACTGGAGACAAGTTACCTCCTAGTGGTCACAAAATGGAAATAGATGCTAGGGAGTATCTAGAAGCAAATAAGGCCGCAGCTCTGCAACATTCAGCATCAGGGTCCACCCCTTACATAAGATATTTCCGTTGAGGCTGTCGTTTGATATGCCACGTTCATATGGCATTTTTCAGTACTTAATTCACTATTTTTGTGTGGACTTGAACATGTTTTGATATGATTTTGAGCTTTTTCTCAACAATCGGTCTTTTGGTTCTTTAATTTCTTTTATGATGGTGAGAGGGTCCATTTGGAACAATTTGCTATTGAAGAAAATGCCAAGTCACAAACTCAAGTGTGCAAGTGGAATAAGTCATCAAAGTGCATTTAAATGGCAAGGCAACAAAGATGGGAATGAGTGTTAATCAAATGATAAAGCATTCAGGGAAAGATGAGGGAAGTGGTACGGGCAGTCTCCGCGATCGCGACGAATTTCGGAAGAAAAAACAAAGGAATTCGCCGTGAGCTACTCCGCGACCTCACCGCGGGAGCGGATCTCCTCCGCGGTCGCGGACCCCTGTAATATGGAAACGACTCTTCATTTCCCCTGTTTTGCGGATTAAAACATTTTTCGTCGTTTGTGTTGTTGTTGAGTTTTTTTCATCTGTTTTTTTAGAGAGAGAACAATCAAAAGAAAAGTTGTAGTTTTTATTTTAGATTATGAGGAACTAATTTCCTAACTTGGTTAATCAATTGGAGCAACCTCTTCATCCATTTTGTGAGTTCAATCTTTACCTTTTGTTTGCTTGAATGTTTGATGATTCTTCATAATCTTCATGCTAGATTGTTTTGTACTTTGAGTTAATCTGATCATTTAACTTGTGGTTTCTTTACACTCTTTGCTATCTAGATAATTGTCTGCTTTGAGATTATCTAGAATTTGTAGTTTTGTGCTCAATTATCACATGCTTTTGGATAGTTGTGCATAAGAGGAATCATCTCATAAACTTGTGTTGACCGCTTGTGTGAATGCAAGTTTATCCTATTGACATCTCCTTAGTTGTTATTTAATTGTTTAATTGAATCTAGAACGCTTGGACTAGGTTGTTAAACCGTTAAGGATTGGATTAGAGCGCTCGCTTAATCTTACCACTAAGTTAGAGGAGATTGAATCTGTTGATTCGCAATAGGTCATTCAGGTAACTATAGGAATTGAGTTGTTCTATGATCAAAGTTTGAATTGGTTGTTAAGATTGATTGCCAAGTATTTGTCTATTATTTGATTACCGTTTGTTTAGTCCTTCTTAGTTATACTCTTGAGTGAACCCCCCCCCCCCCCAATTGTTACCACAACACACATTTAACCTTGCCAAACCCTCCTTCTCCGTGGATTCGAACCTTACTTCCTTATACTACGTTTGTGTAGGGTAGTATTGATTTATTTGCGCGTTAGCCGGTACGACTTAGGCCCCGCCAAATTTGGCGCCGTTGCCGGGGAAGGCAGCGTGTTTGGGTTGTTTATTTATGTGTTTGTTTCTGATTTTTTGGTGTGTGAACCTTTCTTATGGTTCACACCCATTCTACTAATCAAGGAGCTTTGTTTATTGATTCAGAGATCGAAAGGACACTCTATCGGTTGAGAAAGGAAATTCGGGATCACTTCCGTGAGTTGCCTTATTATATTGGTATTGAGGAAAAAGAGATGCCGCCTAGAGCTGATCCGACATTGAGGGAGCTTTCTGCTCCTAATCTGGACCAGGCACCATTGGCCATCCAATATCCAGAGTTTGGGGAGAATGTTACTTTTGAGTTGAAGTCGGGTCTTGTTCATTTACTGCCGAGCTTCCATGGTTTAAATGGAGAAGATCCAATCAAACATCTTGCGGAATTCCATGTTGTTTGTACTAGTATGCAGCCAAGGGGTGTTACGGAGGATCAAATCAAACTGCGGGCCTTTCCTTATTCATTGAAGGATAAGGCTAATGATTGGTTCTATCATCTAACCCCCAACAGTATTAACACATGGAGGGGGATGAAGCAAGCTTTCTTCGAGAAGTTCTTTCCTTCAAGCAAGTTGAATGAGCTTAAGATGGCCATTAGCAACATTGAGCAAGGTTATGATGAGATCCTCTATGACTACTTAGAGAGGTTTAAGAGGCTCGTTGCTTGTTGTCCTTACCATGGTTTTGCCGAGAAGGATCTTGTGTTATACTTAGTTGTTGGGCTCCTTCCGGAGGAGAGAAGGATGGCGAATGCTGCTTGTGGGGGTAACATTGATAACAAAAGACCCACACCAAGCCATGGAGCTCATAAGTGAGTTTGCTGAGAGTTATCGCACTTATTCTATAAGAATGCTACCCGGGGTGTTAAAGTGCAAGTTCGAATCATCTTTGGAGTCGGAGGTTTCCGACCTTAAGAATATGTTCCGGCAATTTGATGATGAGTAACAAACCAACAAGTGAAAGCTTGTGGAATTTTGTCCAATACCGGTCATCCTACCGATGCTTGCCCAACTTTGCAAGAAGAAACTCACAGAGGTGAATGCTTTGGGATATCAAGGAAATAGAAAGTATGATCCTATTCAAATTCATACAATCCCGGTGGAAAGATCATCCGGCTTTCAGTTACAAGCAAGGGAATCAAACTTTCAAGGAATCAAATTTTCAGGAACAAATTTCAACAAGGAAATCGACCTCCTCCATTCAAGCAACCATATCAACTCAAGGGCAATCATCTAGCTCTAACTCAATGTCCACGAAGGATATGATCAAAGCCTTGACTAAGAATGTGACTACCATGCAGTCCAATATGGTGCAATTTCAACAGGAGACCAAGTCAAGCATTTACAACTTGGAAACACAAGTGGGCCAAATGTCTAGTGTCGTGAATAAACTTGAGGCCCAAAGTTCGGGGAAGCTACCATCTCAAACCAAGGTGAATCCAAGAGGAATGTGAGTGCCATGACTTTGAGGAGTGGCAAAGATTTGGTTGAATAAGGGCCCGGCAAGAGCAGGGTTGTGGAGGAGATTATAACCAAGGAAGAAGAGGTGGAGGTTCTAGTCCCATCAAAAGAAGCTGAAAATTTGGTGAGTCCTAGCTCTCACCAAGAGGTAAAATCATTCCGGATTTCAAACCGGTCCCCCATTTCCCGAAGCATTAAAGGACAATCGTAAGCTTGAATCTTCTAAGGATATTTATGAAACATTTAGTCAATGTGTCGTAAATATTCCTTTGTTAAAATTGATAAAAGATGTGCCTTTGTATGCTAAGTGGTTGAAGGAAATTTGTTCCATCAAAGAGAAGAAAATTTAAAAGGGAAGCAAAAGGTGAAGGTTAGTGAACATGTTTCGCCGTTTTTCAAAAGAGAATGCCAAAAAATGCAATGATCCGGGCATGTTCACTATACCTATAGCTCTTGGTGACACAAAGATTGATAGGGCTATGCTAGATTTGGGAGCCTCCATTAATGTGCTTCCTTATTCCTTATATGAGTCCGTAGCACTTGGTGAATTGCTTCATACTAATGTTGTCATACAATTAGCGAATCTGTCCACTTCCATTCCTAGAGGTGTATTGAAAGATGTTCTAGTGGAAGTTGATAAGATGACTTTTCCTGCTGATTTTTATGTAATTAACATGGAGCATGATAGGCATTCCACTCCCTAATCTTTTAAGGAGGTCGTTCTTGAAAACGGCTAAGACTAAGATTGATTGTGACACCGGTTCTTTGGCCCTGCAGTTTGATGGTCAAATCATTGAGTTTAATATGTATGATGCCATGAGATACCCTAACATTGAGGATCACTCTCTCTGTGCCATTGATGTGTTTGAGCCATGTGTTCATGGTGTGTTTGATGTCTTACGTGATGATGATTTGCAAAGTGTTTTGGACTTTAGTTTGAATGCTGATTCTTTGGAGTTTTGTTTGCCAGATAATGTGCTTGAAATTGTTGTTGAATTGAATGAGCTTTCCAAACTCCCTTGGAATCCTTCAAACTATAAGCCCATGCCGCTTACTGTGCCTAGCACAAGACCGCTTCCTTCTGTTGTGCAGGCCCCCGATGTTGAGCTCAAAACTCTACCGGAGCATTTGAAGTATGTCTTCCTAGGTGAGAAAGAGACTTTGCCAGTTATCATTTCCAACAAGTTGACCTTGGAACAAGAGAGCAAGTTGGTGGAGGTGCTCACGGAGCATTCGACGGCGATTGGGTGGTCAATTGCGGACATCCGCGGCATTAGTCCATCCACATGTATGCATAGGATCTTCTTGGAAGATGGAGCTAAGCCGGTGAGGCAACCTCAAAGGCGTTTGAACCCACCCATGATGGAGGTGGTAAAGAAGGAGGTAATAAAGTTGTGTCAAATGGGTATTATTTACCCCATCTCCGATAGTAAATGGGTAAGTCCTACGCAAGTGGTGCCAAAGAAAGGTGGTGTCACAGTGATTCCTAATGCAAATGGCGAATGGTACCCCCCGAACTCAAACCGGGTGGAGGGTATGTATTGATTATCGCGTTTGAACTTGGTAACTAGAAAGGATCATTTTCCCCTTCCTTTTATTGACCAAATGCTTGAGCGACTTGCAGGGAGGGCTTTCTATTGTTTCCTTGATGGTACTCAGGCTATTTTCAAGTGCCCATTGCTCCGAGGGACCAGGAAAAGAAACATTTACATGTCCCTTTGGCACCTTTGCGTATCGGCGCATGCCTTTTGGACTTTGTAATGCCCCGGCCACCTTTCAAAGGTGTATGGTAAGCATTTTCTCTGACTTTGTGGGCGAGTTTATAGAGGTTTTCATGGATGATTTCACTGTTCATGGTGACCCTTTTGACCAATGCTTGTACCATTTGTCCTTTGTCTTGAAACGTTGTATTGAGTCTCATCTTGTGTTAAATTCTGAGAAATGTCATTTCATGGTTGAGCAAGGCATAGTGTTGGGGCATGTTGTTTCATCTAGGGGGATAGAGGTGGATAAAGCAAAGATCGATGTGATTCAATCCCTCCCTCCCCACTAGTGTCCGTAAATTAGGTCTTTCCTTGGTCATGCCGGTTTTTACCGGAGGTTTATAAAAGATTTTTCTAAGGTGTCCTCTCCCTTGTGCAAGTTGTTGTAAAAAGATGTTAATTTTGTGTTTGATGATGCTTGTAAGAAAGCCTTTGACTCTTTAAAAGAGAAGCTTACTTCGGCCCCTTTCATTCAAGCCCCCATTTGGTCTCTCCATTTTGAGATAATGTGTGATGCAAGTGATTATGTCATGGGGGCTGTTTTGGGTCAAAAGAGTGGTAGAGCGTCTCATGTAATACATTATGCATCTATGACATTGAATGGGGCTCAAAGAAACTATACCACCACGGAAAAAGATATGTTAGCTGTTGTTTTTGCGATTGAAAAATTTCGGTCCTACTTGCTTGGGACCAAGGTCATTGTGTACACCGACCACGCAGCTATTAGATACTTGATGGCAAAAGAAGAAGCCAAACCCCGCCTCATATGGTGGGTTTTGCTTCTTAGTGAGTTTGAGGTGGAGATTAAAGACAAGAAAGGAGTTGAAAATCTTGTAGCTGATCATTTGAGTCGCTTTGTCCATGATGAGGACAAACCCCACTCTCAAGAGGCTATTCTTGGAGAGTTTCCGGATGAAACCTTGTTTTCTATCCGTGATGTCCGTCCTTGGTTTGCTAACATTGTGAATTTTCTTGTTTCTCATGAGTTTCCCCCCAGGTTTACTAAGGTGCAAAGGATAAGCTACGAAGTGATGCAAGATACTATGTTTGGGATGATCCATACCTTTGGAGACATTGAGCCGATCAAATTGTCCGGAGATGCATTCCGGAAAGTGAGGTAGCCTCTATTCTTGAATTTTGTCATTCTCATGCATGTGGTGGGCATTTTGGAGCCAAGAGAACGGGGCGAAAGGTACTTGATTGTGGATTCTTTTGGCCAAGTCTTTTTCTTGATGCCTATGCTTTTTGTAAAGTTTGTGACAAGTGTCAAAGAGTTGGGAATATCTCCCAACGGAATGAAATGCCCCAAAATTCTCTTCTCTATTGTGAGATTTTCGATGTGTGGGGCATTGATTTCATGGCCCCATTTCCCAACTCTAGTGGAAATCTTTACATTCTCCTTGCGGTGGACTACGTTTCCAAGTGGGTGGAAGCAAGGCCACCAGACTAACGATGCTAAAGTTGTGGCAGGTTTTGTGAAGTCACAAATTTTCTCTCGTTTGGTGTACCCCGTGCTATGATTAGGATCAAGGCACTCATTTTTGCAATCGGACCATTGAAGCTTTGATGAGGAAGTATGGAGTTACTCACAAGGTTTCAACACCCTACCATCCTCAAACAAATGGTCAAGCCGAGGTGTCTAATAGGGAAGTTAAGTCTATTTTGGAAAAGACCGTGAATCCCACCCGCAAGGATTGGAGTTCCCGTCTTGAGGATGCATTGTGGGCTTATCGGACGCCTACAAGCCCTATTGGCATGTCTCCATATAGGTTGGTTTTCGGTAAGGCGTGTCATTTTCCTGTGGGGTTAGAGCATTGAGCTTATTGGGCAATCAAGCAACTGAATATGCGCTTAGATGGAGCCGGAGACCATAGGAAGCTTCAGTTGCAAGAGTTGGAGGAAATCCACCGAGAGTCCTATGAGAATGCAACCATCTACAAGGAGAAGACAAAAGCTTGGCATGACAAAATGATTATGCGGAAGGATTCAAGGTGGGTGACAAGGTATCTTCTCTACCAATCCCGCTTGAGATTATTTCTGGGTAAGCTTCGATCCCATTGGGATGGTCCTTTTGTAGTTGTTAAAGTCTACCCTCATGGTGCAGTTGATATACGAAGTTTGAGTACGGATAGTGTTTTCAAAGTGAATGGCCAAAGGCTTAAGCCTTATTTCGAATTGCGAAAGTCGAGGATGTAGAGTTTTTGGAACTGTATGCCCCTCGCTATGAGTAAATTTTTTGTGCTTGCATGATGTCGAGCTTCCGACTTTAAACTAAGCGCTTCTCGGGAGGCAACCCATGATTTGATTTTATTTTTAGATAATTGCTTATGTTTGGTTATTGTGTGTGTTTGGTGTTTGTGTTTTTGAATTTTGTTGGTGTGCATTTGGGCGCTAAGAAGGGAGTAGGAAGGAGTGTGTTTCATCCAAAAAAAAAAAAAAGAAAAAGAAAAAAAAAAACACAAGGGGAGATTTGGGGTTTTGCCGAGAGCAATTCCGCGGGCGCTGCAGCCTTCCGCGGGCGCGACCCTAAACCCCGCGGGTGCGGCCCCAGCTTGCAAGAGAAAATAATAAAAAAGGGCAGAGAGCAACTCCGCGACCTGACCGCGATCGCTAAACGCCTCCGCGGGCGCGAACCTTTTCTCCGCGGTCGCGGATCCGCGTATTTCTGCCTGGTTTGTTTTTGTTCGCCCTTTTCTCTTTCTTCCTCCTTCCCCAATTTCGACTCTTCTCTCTACTCTCACTTCCTCATCACACTCCTCATCCCCTTTCATCTCTCTCAATTCTTTCACTCAAATTCTCTCTTTCACTCATTAATCCCTTTTTCTCATCTCTCATTTTATTTCCCACTCAATACTCTTCAAAAATCTTTACTTTTCTTTTCTTTTTACAACACCTATTGGAAACCCTAATAATTTGGGGGTTTTTGATTCTTGGAGTTTTTGGGCAATTAAAGGAGCAAGGAGCTTCTGGGGTGTTGTTCTCACTTGGGTACTTGGTTAGCCACTCTATTGATTATTCCATAAGGTAAAACTTCAATTCTTCACACTCTTTTTGGAAGTTGCCTTCATTTTTTTGTTGTGGTTGATTGATTGTTGAGATTGTGGTGGATTGTTATGTGTAAGACTTCTTTGTGGTTGTGTTGACATTGTTGAGGATTGAATTTGTGAATTTTGGAGTGAATTGTTGGAAGTTTGATTTGAGAAGTTGAGGGTGGAATTGTTGTTTGACTTACTTGGGTTGTCTTGGTGAGATTTGTGGTTGCTATAGCAATGTAAGGAAGCGTGGTCGTGCCCAAAGTTCCAATGAACCTGAGGCTCATGAGGAACCTGTTGCTAGTGAGTGGTAATTGACACTATGGGTTTACTGGACTAAATGGGAGCAAAAGGTTACTTGGAGAAATCTTTGTCGATCAAAACGAGTGTCCATGTACCAAGTTTATTGACACTAATTTCTTGGCTCAGTTGGGATTTTAGATGGATTTCGAGAGATGATGGGTAGAGCCGGATTGTTGGGCATGCTTGATTATACACCTCGCACTTATAAGAGGTGTGTGTATTAATTTTTATTCACTCTTACCTTGGTGAAGCATCGGGGAGACACCCGTGTTCGGATTACGATGCATGACCGAGTTCGTGATATTTCTATGAGCCAAGTTCGAGAGGGTTTTGGTTGGGTCGCTCCCTCAAGCGACAACCCTTTTGTCCCCATGGGTGTTCCGTCTGAGGAGGTTGGTACCTTTTGGTATCGCATTTCTGGGTTACCCCTTAGCAGTGGTGGTGAGAAGATTAGTAGTATCCGTCACCCTGTCTACGCATGGCTGCTTATTTCCTAGGCATGACTATCTTTTGCAAGGGTGAGACGGAGAAATTGAACCAATTAGAGATGTGCTATCTTCGTGCCTTGCTTCCGGGTAGTGTTGGTATTCCGGATTGGGCTGACCTTTGGCTTAAGTCTTGCATTGATGTGCGAACCAAGTTGGGTGGCCACCTAAGCATGGGAGGTATGATTACACACTTGATTAAGCGGTTGGGTTATGCTCCTAATAATGCTTGTGATCCGGTGTCGGATAAGTTTCTCTTGTTTAATGCTCGCACATTGTTGAAGATGAACATGTTGAAGAGTTCTGATGGCCCCCCTTTTCAGATACACTGTTGTAATGGTTATATTTTCCTTCCTTGGGAGCATTTTCCTTTTGCCCCCACTGTGGCCGATTTCTTTATTAGGCCCGAAGTAGGCGGTGGGATTTTGGATGAGATGGATGAGGATGATGAGGGTGATGGGGATTATGATATGGAGATGGAGCAAGGAGAAGGAAGTAGGCTTTCCTCTATCGAGGAACAGTTGCAGGCTCTTACTCTCCAGGGTAATGCTACCATGGGCTACATGAGGCATTTGGATGCTTTCTTTCAGCATCAGTATGGTGGTACTATGTTCCATATGGTGATTTCCCTGGTGGAGCATCTGGCTCCGGTGCCCGGTAGCGGTGCGGGCATATCATGGTGATCCCTAGAGGTTTGTTTCTCCCTCTCGCTTGATCTTTTGATTTTATTACACATTGGGGATAATGTGTCCTTTAAGCATGGGGGAGAGGAGTTCTTGATGATGTGTTTATATTGTAAATATTTGTCTTTCATTTCATATTTCATTTCGTATTATCATAAAAAAAAAAAAAAAAAAAAAAAAAAAAAAGAAGAGAAAAAAAAAAGAAGACAAAAAAAAACAAGAAAAGAAAAAAATGAGTGGCTAGGTGAAAACCCGGAAGGGCGCCTAGGCAAAAGGAGAGGACTCGTATGTCACTTATTTTTCGGAGTGGTGGCATATGAAGGGTGTTTGAAGCGGCGTTTGGGTAGGTCACTCATTGTTGAAATAAGGAGGTTGTGGTTTAGATGGTGGTAGGTTAGAAAGCCTCTTATTTTTCATCTTGGAGCCATAAGGGGAGTCGGAGGTGTTTAAAGAGGTAAGCTTTTGGGTTGAAGGTGCTATTCCAACCCAAAGCTTCATTTTTGAGGGAGTAGTGTGTGAGATGAGCTTGGGGGAACTTAGGTCATGTTAGCCCCCTTGCTCTTTGGTTTGTTGTGTAAGTTAGCTTGGGTTTGTTGAGGTCATTTCCACCCCAAGTTAACTATCCTTGTGGATTGTAGAGCGATAAGATGGCTAGAGTTTTGGTGCGTTGAGTTACTTCCGCTCAAACTTTAGCTACTTGCGATTCATCACTTATTCGCTTTTGATTGGAGTAGTAGTGTTAGGTTTGAATTTTGTGTGAATTTCTCCATGCTTTTCTTGATAAGACCTTGGAGATAGAAAGGAGTTAGGATTTTACTCGAGGACGAGTAAAGGTCTAAGCATGGGGTAATTTGATATGCCATGTTCATATGGCATTTTTCAGTACTTAATTCACTATTTTTGTGTGGACTTGAACATGTTTTGATATGATTTTGAGCTTTTTCTCAACAATTGGTCTTTTGGTTCTTGAATTTCTTTTATGATGGTGAGAGGGTCCATTTGGAACAATTTGCTATTGAAGAAAATGCCAAGTCGCAAACTCAAATGTGCAAGTGGAATAAGTCATCAAAGTGCATTTAAGTGGCAAGGCAACAAAGATGGGAATGAGTGTTAATCAAATGATGAAGCATCCAAGGAAAGATGAGGGAAGTGGTACGGGCAGTCTCCGCGGTCGCGGGTCTAATGACCGCGGTCGCGACGAATTTCGGAGGAAAAAACAAAGGAATTCGCCGTGAGCTACTCTGCGACCTCACCGCGGGCGCGGACCTCATCCGCGGTCGCGACGCTATTCACCGCGGTCGCGGACCCCTAACTTGGTCTTTTGTGTAGTCACTTGCGCTACTCTGTGACCTCACCGCGGGTGCGGATTAAAACATTTTTTCGTCTTTTGTGTTGTTGTTGAGTTTTTTTCATCTGTTTTTTTAGAGAGAGAACAATCAAAAGAAAAGTTGTAGTTTTTATTTTAGATTATGAGGAACAAATTTCCTAACTTGGTAATCAATTGGAGCAACCTCTTCATCCATTTTGTGAGTTCAATCTTTACCTTTTTTTGCTTGAATGTTTGATGATCTTCATAATCTTCATGCTAGATTGTTTTATACTTTGAGTTAATCTGATCATTTAACTTGTGGTTTCTTTACAATCTTTGCTATCTAAATAATTGACTGCTTTGAGATTATCAAGAATTTGTAGTTTTGTGCTCAATTATCACATGCTTTTGGACAGTTGTGCATAAGAGGAATCATCTCATAAACTTGTGTTTGACCGCTTGTGTGAATGTAAGTTTATCCTATTGACATCTCCTTAGTTGTTATTTAATTGTTTAATTGAATCTAGAACGCTTGTACTAGGTTGTTAAACCGTTCAGCATTGGATTAGAGCGCTCGCTTAATCTTACCACTAAGTTAGAGGAGATTGAATCTGTTGATTCGCAATAGGTCATTCAGGTAACTATAGGAATTGAGTTGTTCTATGATCAAAGTTTGAATTGGTTGTTAAGATTGATTGCCAAGTATTTGTCTATTATTTGATTACCGTTTGTTTAGTCCTTCTTAGTTATACTCTTGAGTGAAACCCCCCCCCCCCCATTGTTACAACAACACACATTTAACCTTGCCAAACCCTCCTTCTCCGTGGATTCGAACCTTACTTCCTTATACTACGTTTGTGTAGGGTAGTATTGATTTATTTGCGCGTTAGCCGATATGACTTAGGCCTCGCCATCGTTCAAGACTGAGGGAAGAAGTCTAGGACTATCTGCCATTCGGTCAAGGCAAGAAAAAACTGTATTACAACCTATGGTGTATAGGCATCTAGTCCTTGCAAACACCTCTTCTAACCCTGTATTAGGGGAATATTCTCGGGAGAAAATACCCATCGGGGGCCCGTTGGGGGTTCTAAAAATTTATTGGCGGACTCTATTCTCGGCAGGAATCATGAAGGCTCCCCCGTTCCCAAAGGTTAAGCTGCCTACGATTTAACCCTTTGGCGGGACTGCTGATCCCTATTCGCATACAAGCATCAAATGTATGTTCAGGCGGTAGATGATGCTACATGGTGTAAGAGTTTCACAGCTACTTTGAAAGTTATGCCGCAGAAGTGGTTCAACAATCTCCCCCCCTAACTCAGTGAATAATTTCATGGAGTTTAGCTATCTGTTAACCTGTCATTTCGTAGCAAATCGGCAAGAACAGAAAACTAGCATGCACTTGGGTAAGATCACCCAAGGACCGAAGGAGGCGTTGAGAAGTTCTGTCAAAAGATTCAATTTAGAGGCATTGCATATTCAAGATCTAAATGTTTGGTAGCCTTTAACGCCTTTATCAAAGGTTTGAGGCCAGAAAGTTTTTAGTTTGATCTGGTTAAGAAGACGATTACCATTCTATCTAAAGCACTCCGGAAGGCTGGAGCGTTCATCCATGCAACAGATGTACATGCAGAGGCAAAACATCCAAAATTATCAAAAAGGCTAATTATGAGCCGCTCACACTACTATTATTAAGTCATGATCTCTAAATTACCATTAAATGTCGCGCCTAATAAGAAGTTAGCAAAGTCTAACTACTCCATACAAGTAATCGTGCACTACTACAAGTATTGAGATTAAACTTTTATAATTCAAAAACAAATTAACACATGAATTGAATAAATACAAAACTTAATATTGAAATATGAATAAACTCAGCGTTCAAACACTTAGACCAAAATCAGAAATTAGAAACCAAAATAACATCTAATTAACAACAATAACAACCAAGTTCAATCACAAAAACTAGATAATTAAGGAATAAAGAAGAGAGAAACTTATGAAATTCGGATTAACCTACGGCACCCGCTGCACTTGATTCTCCACAAATGTCGACAACTCTCTTGCAATACTCCTCAATCTCGCAGCCTCGGATCTCCTTGTATTACTACCTTGATCTCACAACTCTAAATTTATGTCGCTCTGCTTGTGTGTGTTCTTGCGGTAGAAATTAGGGATTTATATACCCGATTGAGAAATTCCCGATCATCAATTTTAGGGAAATTGTTTGTAGAGATGGAAAGAAATAGTCTCATATGCTCCATATTCCCTAAATTAGACTCTTTATTTCGCTAAAGAATCTTGAATAAAAGGAACAACTTTGCTTTTCCCTTACTACTTGATCGTGAAATTAGAAAATAGGAAATTTCCTATTTTCTGTTGCTCTGCAGATTGAAAGAAGGAAATGAGGAGGAAGAAAAGATGAGTTTGCTCTTTTGTTTTCCACAAGCTCACGTGAGCACCACAACAATAACTTTATTTATTTCTTCTTTTCTTTGCACCCCAACTAAAGTGGCTCTTTTTTTTATTTTTCTTTTCTTTTATTCTTGTTGCATTTCTTTCTCAAAGTGAACTTGTGAAATCTATAATTAAAATAATACACTATTTAATATCACTACAAAAAAAAACTACATATAGAGGCAATTCAAAATTGCATCTAAATATATATTTGTAGCCTCTAATGGTGTTTAGAAACAATTTTTTGGTTGCCTCTAATTAGTCCGTCGCTAATTATAGGTTGCCCCTAATGCCACGTTTTAAAGGCAGACAAGTTATGGTGTTGCTAAAGACTCTTATGTTTAGAGACAACCATATGTCTGTCGCTAATTATAGGTTGCCCCTAATGCCACGTTTTAGAGGCAGACAAATTATGGTATCTGCTAATTATAGGTTGCCCCTAATGCGTCATTTAGAGGCAGACAAGTTATGGTGCGGCTAAAGACTGATATGTTTAGAGGCAACCATATGTCTGTCGCTAATAATAAGTTGCCCCTAATGCCACCTTTTAGGCACACAAGTTACAGTTCTGCTAAAGCCTCTTACGTTTAGAGGCAACCATATGTCTGTCGCTAATATATTTAGGTTGCCCCTAATGCCACCTTTTTGGGCACACAAGTTATATTGTTGATAAGACCACTTATATTTAGAGGCACCATAAATCCATCTCTAATTATATGTTGCCTCTAATGCAACCATAAGTTAGTCGCTAAAGGATGTTTTTAGGTGCAACTTTTGACATTTTTATTAAAACTATTAGGGGCAACTACACATTTTACAGTTTACGATTTATGAATTAATACTATATATGCTATATTAATACTAAAAGTAAACAAACAAAACAATTTAATGAATCGATAAAAGCTACTATATAGATAAAAAATAATTGTCATTTATATAAACACCTTAATCAACTAACATGTCTAGTTAGTTGGTTGTTCACAATTGTTACAGTAAAAAGAAATTGGAAACTACAAGAGAGAAAAAAAAAATATATCTAATAGTTTGAATAGTGTCATTCCATTTTTCAATTGCCTCATTCTTTGTTAGTGTCATGCTATTTTCTTCTATATTTTCTTCAATTGTTTGAATAGTTGGATTCCGCAAGCACCTGCAACACATGCATATAGTAAATATTAGTTTAATAACAAATATTAGTTTAACAAAGCTGTAATAACTTGTACAAAAATTGGCTTAACCGGTAGTAGTGGCATGCAATGGCACGACAACTTGCACCGGAAACAACTAAAAAGCATAACGACCGCTGCAATAACACAAGATTAAGTACATGAACAACAATGATCGTGCAAAAACAAACATGAGCAAGTCAGCAGCACAAACCTTTCCAGATTGACTAAAAATACTTATTTAACAGCATCAAAGCCACAACTAGAAGGATTCAGGTAGCAATTTTATTCACCATTATTTACAACCGTTATAGTAACTATAAATATCTATTCATGATATCTTGAATTTTGAACTTCATTAAAATAATTAGAAACTTACGTGAAAACCACCTTATTTTCCTTAATTTGACAGCTCCAATATGACACCATGAACAAATATGTGCACCAAAAGATTGAAAAAAAGAAAAGACATTTGTTACCCAAAGATAAGATCAAAAAAATTTAACATCATAAACGCATATAAGATAAGCATAACTCTATACCACTTAATCTAACAGTGGAAACCTGTTCTTATACTCTATACCAAAATCACACAGCAAAATTAGAGAACTAAAGTCATCTGAGAGGTACTAACCTTAACAATTTGCAGCTGCGCGAAAATTAATCATCTAAACAGCTTCGATGGGCTAAATCGATAATCTAAACAAAAGGATAACCGTTTAAGAAGGGACAAAGAGCTGAATGTGACTGCAGGATCAAATAAATAAGCAAAAAAATATAAGCAGTGAGCAATGGTCGCAATAGAACAATCAACAATTAAGTTGTCTTATTTCTCAAATCATTTTCATCTCATAACACCGCTGGCATAGCTCATTCTCTTAAACAAATGAGTGGCAAGTACGGGCTTTGGACAAAGGACAAACGCTGCCTCCAAAGTTCGTTATGGAGCCCAGCAATACTACCCCCAATGTTCGTTATGGAGCGTAGCCGACCGTATCAGGTCAAAAGAGTAACCATCCTCCACCCATACCTTACCCACTTTCTATTTTCAGTTCATAAACTAAGCCAGCAAAACATTTGCATATTCATATTATCAAATAACATTTCCACAATCCACACATTCATAACTATGGCCACAATCCACATTCAGGGAGAAATACAAAACAAACGAAATTCCAAAATGTCCTTTGTCCAAAGCCCGTACTTGCCACTCTACTAATAACATCCCTAAACAAGCAAGCAACTAATTTTAATACTATGAAAATAAGACAACTTAATGATACCATTATCCATTAAGAAATTGAAACCTTAGTGTAATTGTTTCTTCAATCACAACACACACCACAACCCACTAAAAGAGTAGCAGCGACAACACTAACAACAACAACAGACAACAATAATAGCAACAACAAACAATAGCAACATCCACCCCACAACAACCTCTACAACGCAGCATCAACAACAAAGATCACCATCACCAACAATAATATAACACCAACACTGACACCACGCATCAACACAACAGCAATAACAACAGCAACTTAGGCTAAACAAAACTGGAAATCAGAGTTTCAAGAGGAAAAGAAAGAGGTTGATTTACCTCTGCTCAACAGAGCAGGGAGAAACAAGGGAGCACAGCTCCGACAATTCGCCGTAGTTTGTGGAGCGACGCAGATCTGTCAGCGGCGAACAGGCGGTGCGACTCAAAACAACAGCGAACAGGAACAACACCACCACAGAACACACCAGCATCACCATCGCGACAGCACGCGAGCAGCAAAGCAACGCCAAACACGAACAGAGGAGGGAGAAAACACGAAGGGGAAAAGAGAGCGCGACTCCGGCGAACAAGGACTGACGGCGCGGCAGCGAGATGCGGGTGTGAGAGAGAGACGCAAGGGAGAAGGATTTTGGTTGGGGTTTGATTTTCGGGTTTAGGGGTTATGAGAGAAATGACGATTGACGAGATAAAGTTTGTAGTTGGGTTTTGTTCATTAAACCGACAAAAGGGAAAAGAATTGAAGGGAAAATCGACTTTGACTTCATATTTGATCAAATACCGCACAATTTAGTCGCCAATAAGACCCAAAATAATTTATAATAATATTTTCATAAAATTACAACAATAAATATATTACAAATACCACAATAAAATTCATACTTCTCAACTCAAATAAAACAATAATTTTCGAAACATAATTAACTTAATGGATATAATTAACATTTAATAATTTCTCTTAAAACTAGGGCTATTACAACTGGGTTGGGAATTGGGGGGAAATGAAATGAGGGACTATGGTTTTTCTTTAAATTCTCAAACGAAGTGTTTTTGAAATTTCCTTTTTTTTTTCAAAAGTGTTTTTGAAATTTCAATTGTACAGCAATAATCTAAATTTGAATTTATTTGGAACTTATTATTATTATTATTATTATTATTATTATTATTATTATTATTATTATTATTATTATTATTATTATTATTATTATTATTATATTATTATTATTATTATTATTATTATTATTATTATTATTATATTATTATTATTATTATTATTATATTATTATTATTATTATTATTATTATTATTATTATTATTATTATTATATTATTATTATTATTATTATTATTATTATTATTATTATTATTATTATTATTATTATTATTATTATTATTATTATTATTATTATTATTATATTATTATTATTATTATTATTATTATTATTATTATTATTATTATTATTATTATTATTATTATTATTATTATTATATTATTATTATTATTATTATTATTATTATTATTATTATTATTATTATTATTATTATTATTATTATTATTATTATTATTATTATTATTATTATTATTATTATTATTATTATTATTATTATTATTATTATTATTTTAATTATTATTATTATTATTATTATTATTATTATTATTTTAATTATTATTATTATTATTATTACTTATAATAATTATTATTATTGTTACTTATTATTATCATCATAATTATTATGTAATAATAAAATTATTATTATTGTTATAAAAAAAAATGTACAAGTTGTTATTATTAAGTTGAACAAACGCAACCATCATTAATGTCACAGTTGTATAATATTAAGTATAGGGTTATTTTTGAAACTTAAAAGAAAAACGGTTTACCATTGCAATTGTTCCATAGTACAGGGTTCACAGTGGGAATTTCCCTTAATTTCAATTTGTTAAAAGGAGTTTTAATTACTTGCTTTCTCAATTTTAATAGCCGAAATTTTCTCCTCCTAAACCCTAATTTTCGAAACTTATAAAATTCTGATTTTAGATCTTTAAATTTCGAAAATAAATTCATGTTATTAATAAAATGTTCATGCTTAAAATCGTTTATGTATGAAGATAAATTCATGTAAAAGGTGTTTTATATGAATTAGTGATTAATTATATGAATAAATCTGAAAATTAATTAAAATAGAGATTTTAAAATTTAATTTTCTGTATTAAACATAAAAAGTTATGTTTAATTTAATCAAGATCACCTAATTAAATTTACAAGAAGTTGTATTTTTAATATCCTTCAAGAAAAAAAAAAGGTTTGAAAAACAGAAAAGAAGGAGGAAGGGGAGCAGGTGGTCTGCCGGCGAGAATGCCGGAAAGGGAGACGCTGACTGCCGGCGAGCAGTCGCGTCGGGGGGAAAAGGGTGGCGGTAGAACTGCTTACTCGTCGCACGGTTGCTCGCGGAGCAGGGCTGCTCGCTGCTGGTGTTATACGGCGGTGTCGGGGCGCGAAAGAAAATGCCGGCAAGTTTGCCGGCGAGGTGACCTGCGAAGGTCGCCGGGTTTTGCTTTTGGTCCGGTCATGGTCGAGCATGAAAGCAGCATTGTGCTGCTGTATTTCACGGATGTTTTCAAAATTAAAATTAAAAAAAAAAAAAATTTTTTAAGAAACGTGACAAAAAACTGGGCAGCAGCCAAAAAGTTTTTTATTTTATCTTTTGGAAATTTTTATTTTTAAAACAGAATTTTGAGAAAGATAAGTAAATTTCAATTATGTTTACTTGGTCATAAATTTCAATCCATAATCTGATTTTTTAATCTAATTAAAATTAATTAGGCTAGTATTTAAGGGATAGAATCTTTAGGTGATTAGTTATTACTTAAAATTTTATCCTCTTGCTTTAATTAAGAATATTTGATATTTTAATTGATTGGCAAGTATAATATGTGATATTATTATGTGGCTTTTATATTCTGATATATTTGCTATGTATGACTAGTATGGCCCAAATTAAGATAGAAAATACTATCTGCGTATCATGATGTATTCTTGTAATTTTAAATACGATCTACGTGTCGTTAAGTATTTTTGTAATTTATTTAATTTAGTTATTATTTAAATTATTTTGATACTTATGTAATCCAAAGAAGAGCCCATCAAGAGAAGGCCCATGGAAAAAGTGGATGGAGATCCATGAAGAGTCCAAGAAGGAGCCATTGATGCTTAGTTCTTAGGATTAGGGTCCATACTAGATCATTTTATTTTTGCATTTTATTATAAGTTTATTGTATGTTGGTTATTGATGCGCTAGAGTTCACTAATTCATAACAACATAATAAACTTAGGCCCCGTAAATATTAAGGTTTGCTTTTCCAAACATAAAGTACTTATAAAACCCTTAATTAATAGTAATAGGTCATGCCTCCGCAGGTGTTATCATTAATTTTGGGATATAAGGTAAAATTGCGAATTTTACAACTTAGTTTGGTTGTCCTTAACAAAATTATCAAAAGCGTTTTGAATTTTGAAGCAAGAGATAGTTAAACATGCGATGTTTATCCATCTAAACAAGAGTTATAAAGTGTTATAATTAGAAAAAAGAGTTTACTTACCTTGATAATGTAACGTTAAGATAAGGCCTCCGTCTGCTTAGTGTTACATGTTGATAGGATCTTGTAAAACACTTATTCATAGGGGACTTTAATTTTGAATAGGTGGTCAACCTAGAAACCTTTTACATGTTTTAGGTTGCTTTATAAACATAAAATTGAACTTTGCCTTATTTTTCTGTCTATAGATATCATGTCTAATAAACAACAACAACTCCGGTTTCAACATTCGTCCTTTTCTGGAAAAGGACAGACTGAATGGTGAAAATTTCCTTAATTGGGAAAGGACCTTAAGACTCGTTCGAGGTTTGAGGGTCGAGAGGACGTCTTAGATACCCCGCTTCCTGTAATAACTGATGAATCAACTGACGCTGAAAAACGTCGTGCAAAACAGGCTAGTGATAAGTCTATACCAATCACTTGTTTGATGGTAGCAGCCATGGAGCCGAACCTCCAAAAGAGGTTCGAAACCAAGGATGCCTACACGATCATGCAAGAGCTGCGGGCCATGTTTAAAACTCAGGCCCGAGTTGAGCGGTATGAGACTAACAGGGAGATCTTGAATGTCACTTGAAGCCGGGTCAAGCTGTTGGCCCCATGTGTTCGAAATGATGGGTCTTTTCGAAAACATGGAAAGACTTGGGTTCCTTATAGGCTCGAGTTGGCTACTGACATCATTCTCCACTCACTACCTGAAAGTTTTAATCAGTTCAGAATGACCTACAATATGAATGAGTCTGAAAAGACTTTGCAAGAGCTGCATGGATTGTTGGTCAATGCTGAAAGGAACATCCCTAAGGTTGAACCAAAGAAAGAGGTTCTGTTGGTTCAAAAGGGAAAGGGTTTCAAAAAGAAATGGGCAGGAAAGAAGGACAAAGGCAAGCAAGTTGCCACTGTCGCTGAAAAACCTAAGCCAACCGCCAAGCCCAAGGTTGCTGCGGAAAGCAAGTGCTTCCACTGTCACAAGATTGGACACTGGAAGAGGAACTGCCCGATATACTTGGAGGAAATAAAGAAGTCTGGGGCTTCTACTTCAGGTATATATGTTATAGAAATCAATTTGACTTCTACTTCTTTATGGGTATTTGATACCGGTTGTGGTTCTCACATAGTTAATGATGTGCAGGGACTAAAAAGAAGTAGGAAGTTGGCAAAAGGCGAGGTAGAGCTACGCGTTGGAAATGGAGCACGAGTTGCTGCACTTGCCGTGGGAGCTATAGTCTACACTTGCCATCTGGGCTTATTTTAGAATTAAATAATTGTTATTTCGTTCCTACAATAACTAAGAACATAATTTCGGTTTCAGTTTTGGATTCTGAAGGTTTTTGCTTTGAAATAAAGAACAAATGTTGTTCCATTTCTTACAATAATATTTCTATGCCAGAGCTAATTTGATAAATGGTTTATATGTGCTTGATAAATCATTACAAGTCTATAACATAGATAGCAAGAAAAAGAAATCAAATGATTCTAACCTAACCTATATTTGGCATTGCCGAATGGGTCATATAAACCAAAAGCGCATTCACAAGTTACAAAAGGACGGTATAATTCCATCATTTGATTTCGAATCATTTGATGTATGTGAATCATGCTTAATGGGAAGATGACAAAATCACCATTTACTGGAAAAGGTGAAAGGGCCAGCGATCTTTTAGGACTCATACATACAGATGTATGTGGCCTATGAGCACAAAGGCAAGGGGAGGGTTTAATTACTTCATCACCTTCACTGATGATTTGAGTAGATATGGCTATATTTACTTGATGAAACATAAGTCGGAATCTTTTGATAGATTCAAAGAGTTCCAAAATGAAGTACAGAATCAACTTGGTAAGACAATAAAAGCACTACGATCCGATCGTGGTGGTGAATATTTGAGCCAAGAGTTTGATGATCATCTAAAGGATTGTGGAATTCTTTCACAATTAACTCCACCAGGAACACCACAGTTAAATGGTGTATCTGAAAGGAGGAATCAACTTACTAGATATGGTTCGATCTATGATGAGTCTTGCTGATCTACCGATTTCTTTTTGGGGATACGCTCTCGAAACTGCTGCACACACACTAAATAGGAGCCCGTCAAAGGCTGTAGAAAAGACTCCATATGAGTTATGGAATGGAAAACCTCCAAACTTGTCTTTTCTTAAAATCTGGGGATGCGAGGTCTATGTAAAGCGTTACTATCAGACAAACTCGCACCCAAGTCAGATAAATGTCTCTTTGTGGGGTATCCAAAAGAGACAAGGGGTTATTACTTCTATAACCGTCAAGAGAACAAAGTGTTTGTTGCTCGTGATGGTGTCTTTCTTGAAAAGGAATTTGTTTCTAGAAAGACAAGTGGGAGTAAAATAACACTCGAAGAAATTCGAGATGAGCAACAACTGGACGTGGCTCACACCATGTCAGAGACGGCCCAACAAGACGAAAGTCATGTTGAGGAGATAACGTATTCAACGCATGAACCTCCTACCGTCCCATTCGAAGTTGAATCAAGCGAAAATCTTCAAACTGTTGAAGAGAACTTTCTCTTGATGCTCAGACCCCGCGTAGGTCTAGTAGACCAAGGATTCCAAACAAAAGGTTGGTTGATTTCCTAATGACTGAGAATTCTGAAATTATGATTTTGGAAAATTCAGAACCTACTACCTACAAACAAGCTTTGACGAGCCCAGACTCTGAGAAATGGCTTGAGGCCATGAAATCCGAGTTAGACTCCATGTCTGAGAATAAAGTTTGGACACTGGTTGACTTGCCTGGTGGGGTTAACCCTATTGGATGCAAGTGGGTGTTCAAATTGAAAACAGACAAAGATGGAAATGTCTATGTCTACAAAGCAAGACTGGTTGCAAAAGGATTCAGACAAGTTCATGGTATAGACTATGATGAGACCTTTTCTCCAGTAGCAATGCTTAAATCAATTCGGATACTTTTAGCGATTGCTGCATTTTCGATTACGAAATTTGGCAGATGGATGTCAAAACCGCATTCTTGAATGGGTTCTTGAATGAGGATGTGTACATGACACAACCTGAAGGTTTTGAAGATCCAGAAAATCCTAAAAGGGTTTGCAAGCTTCAGAGATCCATTTATGGATTGAAGCAGGCATCTCGGAGCTGGAATCTTCGGTTTGATGAGGCAATCAAACAATTTGGTTTCATCAAAAGCGAAGAAGAGTCTTGTGTTTACAAGAAGTTTAGTGGGAGCAGCTTAGTCTTCTTGGTTCTGTATGTAGATGACATACTAATCATGGGAAACGACATACCAATGCTTGAGTCAGTCAAGGAATGGTTAAAAAGTTGTTTCTCTATGAAGGACCTTGGAGAAGCTGAGTACATACTGGGAATCAAAATCCATAGAGATAGGTCTCGAAGGATGATTGGGCTAAGTAAGAAACTTATATTGATAAGGTTCTTACAAGGTTCAACATGGAAAACTCGAAGAGAGGTTTCGTTCCCATGTCACATGGCATATCGCTTAGCAAGAGTCAGTGCCCGACTGAGCCTGATGAGTTAAAGCGAATGAGTAGCATTCCTTATGCTTCGGCTATAGGGTCTATTATGTATGCCATGATAAGTACTCGACCTGATGTTGCATATGCCTTGAGCATGTGTAGCAGGTTCCAAGCAAATCCAGGAGAAGCACACTGGACTGCAGCTAAGAGCATCCTTAAGTACTTAAGGAGGACTAAAGGCATGTTCTTAGTATATGGGGGACAAAGTGAGTTGGTTGTTGAAGGTTACACGGATGCAAGCTTCCAAACCGAAGAATGACTACCGCTCTCAGTCAGGGTATGTCTTTCGTCTGAATGGAGGAGCAGTGAGCTGGAAGAGCTCAAAGCAAAGCACTGTAGCAGACTCTACGACAGAATCAGAATATTTAGCAGCAGTTGAAGCAGCTAAGGAAGCAGTTTGGATAAAAAAATTCTTGACAGAGCTGGATATCGTACCTAGTGTTCTGGAAGGAATTGAGTTGTTTTGTGACAACAATGGTGCTATTGCGCAAGCAAAAGAGCCAAGGTCACATAACAAGTCCAAGCATGTGATGAGGAAGTATCACCTCATTCGAGAGATAGTTGACAGGAAGGATGTCAGAATCTGCAAAGTTCATACGGATGAGAACGTGGCTGATCCGCTAACTAAACCGCTACCTCAACCCAAGCATGAGTGTCACGCTAGGGCTATAGGCTTGAAGCAAATGTTAGAGTGGCTTTAGATTGTACTAGGTTTAGAGAAACTTATTACAATGTAAAGACATGGTTTTGCTATTTATGTTTATATAATAAATTTTGTCTTATTTAATTTTGGTTTGGTATTAAATAAAATGTCCAAAATATATCTTGAATTCTATGGTTTTGTCAAATATGTGATTTGATGAATGAAACACCATAAGTGAACAGAATTCATAGAATATTAAAGTTCCTAATCTAAGTCATTAAACTGGACATAAATGACTTATTAAAGGGATTAGCATATAAGATTGATTGATAGCGCCGTTTCATGGGCTATGGAAACATAGAGATGTTTAATCAATCATATGGATATGTATAGTTGATACATAGTCGAACTGGACCTACTTAGAAGTTTTATAACTTCGAAATTATATTAGTAGATTCCTGAGACATGAGTAGAACATTACTTAGCCCAATGATTAGTATAGCTTTGATACTGTCAAACGTCATGCCGTAAAAGGGGACTATAAAGGCAGCATTCAGGTTGTGCTAAAAGTTGAGTGGGAGTATTGGTTACTACAAGATTGGAAAAGTCCTCCTATATGAGATAGGATAGGTGTCTTGGCCCCTTGAAGAGTGAAAAATTGAAAATGCATGGCCGTGCTCAAATGGATCATTCGATGATCATTTGTTTGACAATTTGAACTCGGATTTCAAGGAATAATTTGAAAGCTAGTATGGATGATATAGAAATATGATCATACTATCAAATTAAGACATTAAGAGACTTGAGGAATAAAAACATTGCACACTCGTCTCGGACAAGTGGGAGATTGAAGGATTTATGTCCTCGACTTAAATGCAATTACTAATTATAATGGATCTATTATAGAGATAATAAGTTCGTTATATTGGGTCGTCTATACGTCTTGCTAAGAAAGATATAGAACTTCGGATTAGTAAATAAATAAACCCGAAGCCCAATTAACGGATCCTACAAGGTCACACATTAAACTTGGATCAACAAAAGAAACCTAGAGCCCAAGAGGGCCCTAGGGTGGCCGCCAAGAGAGGGGAAAAGGAGAGAAATCTGACCTAAATACTTTTATATATTTGGGTTAGGCAGAAAAGAAAACAATCAGTTTATTCTCTTATTATTTTCTCTCTCCTATTCTCTCTCTTCAAAAGTCACGTTATACTCCAAGAAACCAAAGAAGAAGTTTTCTTCCTTTCCAACTAGCATTGGTGGAGTTTTGATCTGGGTTGGTGGACTAAGTAGAGGAATAACATCTGAGATTCTCAATCCGGGTTATTCAAGCTTTGTGGAAATCACGCTACAATAGTTATTTCTAAACTTGTATGTGATCCTTAATTGTATATGCATATGATCCTGATTTAAGTGCTTATGAATTTGATTCATGAAATTCCGCTTTATAGTACTTATAGATTCCTACAAAATGAAGGAAAGAAAGAGAAGACTTAGCTGGTTTTATGACAAAGATGGGAGTAGGGGACAATGCCTTGGTACTGTGCTATGGTACTGGTGTCAATAGTGTACTGGACCAGGTAATGTGGTGTGTGTTGATATGCGCGGCCAAAGGTCTTGATTACCAGCAAGCGTAGCATAGGACTCCCACTATGGTTGTCGCCATCAAAATATCATGGGTTGCCTCCCAAGTAGCGCCTTTAGTTTACGTCGTTGGCTCGACGTATTTCTATGTTCATTCGAACAAACTAATTTCATTTAGAGCATTCATCAACATGTTCCCTAGTCCGACATCGTGCACCATCTCATCTAGTAAAATCTCCAAATTTTTCGGTCGAAGCTGGGCAAGACAATAAGCAGCATAATTAGTAGCACCTGACTCTACATCAGAATCTTCCTGTTCAAATACATTCAAATTAAGTTTCTCTCCATTGCTTTCAAGAGTGACACAATCGTGAGCAACGTCAATTAATGCTTTTGAAGTCTTTAAGAATGGTCTCCCTAATAAAATCTCAGAATTATGCATTACATTGATAACAATAAAATCAACCAGAAAGCACAAGTGCTTGACTTGAACAAGAATGTTCTCTAATAATCCGATAGAACAAACACTACTACCATCAGCCATAATAAGGATCTCACTAGAAGTCTTACTGGTCCCATCTTATACATGTCATATAAAGAGAGGGGAAAAACATTTACCGCGGATCCTAAATCTAACACGCATTGTCGAAAAAATAGTCTCACCTATCCTACACGAAATTGAGAATGATCCAGCGTCTTCATATTTTTGGGTTGGTATACTACGAGGTCTCAAAACTTCTTCCCCTTTGTGTTTGTTAGATGTAGTGAGAAAGTCATTCAAGAGTTTACTATATTTAAGAACCAACTTTATTGCATCTAATAACGGAATTCTATTTCCCTGCATGTCATCATCTTCATGTTCATTTAAATTTCCTAAAGGCTCATCCATTGTGGTTCTTCTTTCTAGTGAGATTGCGTTAACTTTTTTACTTGGATTCTGCAAAGGTTGATATGGTAGTTCGCCTAACACATGATTTTCTATATTACTTAAAGAAGTACAAATTTGACCAATATGGGTGTCAAGTTGTTGGAGATGGGAATCAGTTTTCTTTTGATACTCAACATTCTGATTATTTACTTGGCCAATTTGGGTGGTAAGTTGCTTCACTAAGTCTTCTAAGGAAGAGCTAGAAGGTTGAGGTTGAGGGTTTTGATGAATAAAAGGTCGAGAATTACCTTGACTAAACTGAGGTCTATGTCCATATCTTAAGTTCAGATGGTCTCTCCAACCTTCAATAGAAGTTGGTGAAAAGGGGTCATATTTTCTTTGGGGTTGACCAGAAAAACCTCCTAATGCATTCACATTTTCAAATTGCACTGTAGGACAAGCATTAGTATTGTGAGAAAAATCAAAACAAATACCATAAACTTTAGCCTTAGATTCATTCCCAACAAACTTAGACATCAATGTAGTGAGGGTGGCTATTTGTTGTGCATTTTCCTGTAACTGACTTTTAACAGAAGTTAACTCAATTTCATTTACTATTTTCACATCGTTACGTGACCCAAATTGTCGAGCATTTTGGGCCATGTTACTAATTAATGTCTAGCTTGTGTAGGTGTTTTATCAACTAAAACACCCCCACTAGCCGCATCAATCATATTTTTATTGTTACCCAAAAGACCCTCATAATTCGATAAGAAGTTGGTCACTAATATTATGTTGGGGGGAAGAAGCACAAAGTCTCTTAAAACATTTCCAATATTTATATAATGATTCATTAGAATGTTGTTTGACACCACAAATCTCCTTCGTAATGGATCTAATTCTACTAGCAGGGAAGAAATTTTCTAGAAAAGCTTTTTGTAGTGCATCCCACGTAGTAATTGATCCAGATTGAAGGGAATACAACCAATCTTTAGCTATGTCAAACAATGAAAATGGAAAAGAATGTATATTGACATGATTAGGATTACCTTATGGTTTCATAGAAGAACACACAACCAAAAATTCTTTAAGAAATCGATTTGGATCCTCACCTCCATGGCCATAGAATCTTGGTACAAGGTTGAGAAAAACCTGAGTTTAACTTTAGAGGTTTCTCCATGGATGGAAAAACAATGCCAAGTGGTTCATCAACCAGTTTAGGTGCAGCTAGCTCCTTCAAGGTTCTTTCATCACCCATCTCTTCTCCATCTTTGAATAAGTTCTCAAGATAAAGACATTCTTCTAGTTGTTTTTGTAAGAATTATTTCCTTGTTTTTCTAGTTGTCCGCTCTATTTCTGGATCAAATAGCAATTGTTCACGACGTAAGCGTGTTTTCATGTACTGTAAACAAAAAAATGCAGAATTATTATATACTCCAAGTGATTTACAGGTTGTTTGCAGAGTAATTAACTGAGGAGTAGAAAGTGGTAATATGAATTTCATCTTTAACAATAATCATCTCAGTTCCTCAATATATCGAATAAATAATAAATATTAGCAGGTAATAACTCGCAGATAGTAATAGTAGAAATTCAGATTACTTGAAAACTACTGGAATCGCAAGAGCCCACATTACTTGAAGCGTGAAAGTAAGGACAACTTACTCGATTATACATATGCTGCCCAGTTTAACATTTCAAGAATATCGACTTGTTTAATTTTAGAAACATGAAGGGTAAGTCCATTAATTTACTTCATAAGCACATAGTTCATCTTCTTTAGTTCAGTTGGTTTTCATAATCAAGTTCTAATAATAAATAGCTAAACAAGAGGAAGCATGTCTGCGACTTACAAAAAGAAAATGAACTTAACTCTCTTATAGAGTGTTCGTAAAAATTATACTTTATAATACTTCCTTAATACTATGATGTGATTCTCATTTTAGAACGGCATGTCACTATAAGTGCTCTGAAATAAAATTAATTTCTCAAACAGAATATCAATGTGGTTTCCCGAACATTGAGGTCAACCTAATCAAATCATTACTAATTGACTTATGCAATGAAGGTAAGGTAAGTTAAAGGCATGAGTATAGAGGGGGAAATGCAGCCTATTAAACCTACAAACTGGCAGCATCAATATCCAATAAAATTAACAACTTACTGATCTAACCTGTAGGAGTAAGAGCATTCACATGTGGTCTAACTACAACTGCTCCACTTTAGTACCATATTCAAAAGCTTTTAAAACAAATTAGAAGAAAGGGAATTATACCAACTGAGAGCACATTTGTTTTATACTTTATAGACATTATAACTAAGCACTATTACTTAAACTCTCACAATAAGAAACAGAGGAAGTCCCCCTGTTTTTTTTTTTAACAAGATGTCAGCCTAGCTGGAGCCAATATTTACTCTTGCAGACAACTAGACATTAACATAACTTTTTAGGAAGGTTTGTGCAATGTAATTATGCATAAAATTTGTGAGAACTTACTACTCATTAGCATGGAATTCTAAGCTGTTTAATTTTTTAGTCTTCTTTAGTGGTAGCCTTTAAAAGAGTAAATTCATTGTCTATTAGATAGGAAGAAAAGCAAAAGATGCTACAGGATTCAAAAAGGTGGGTTATACAAAAATCCTTGACATATTACTCCATGTTTTATACTTATAGTTATATGCACGAATCTAAAAAGCACTTAGCGAAAATACTAGCAGGCACAACACCAACATTCACTGTTTATTGTACTGAAAAAAAAATCAAGCAGTAAAGTGTATAATTCTAGAACAATACCAAAGATACTCCCAACAAATATGATGTAGGATTTGAAACAAGCTAATATCATGCAAAATGTTATATGCAAACATGATATGGACATGTTACACTACTACAATATAAGATGCCAACTTAAACTAGCAAACGACATAAAATATACTAATGATTTGACTTATAGGCAAAGATAGAAATAAATAAATAAAAATATCAGACTACTAGGTGAGAAGAATACTAGATTGTTAACATTGTTGCTAGTCCAACTAAATGACCTCTATTTTTTTTCACAAAGATTCACTCCTCACACTATATATTCACAGAAAAGTATAGATGCAAAACTGATTAGCTAAGCCACGCAAACCAAGATGAACCAATTAGCACTTCTAGTCATAAAAATCAGAGATTAAATGAGCACTAGAGACAAAATCAAACTCTCTAAACTCCTAAGCAATCAACAATTTTATACTAAGGATATGTATGTGAGCCTGCTCATGTCTCACTACTTTTTTACTTAAATAAATTAAGGCATTTGTGGGACAAAATGGAACACAAGTAGATAATCATGCAGATTCATTATTAATTGAGCAAAGTTAACACACTTATTAGGCACAAGATGAAACTAAGCAAATATGATATTCAAGCGCATGAAATGTTTCATAGTTCACTAAATATAATAGCATAGCAAGACACACCCACAAAAATACACTAGTGTAATTTACTCTAACTAACAGATCATAGTCAGAGATATAGTACAGACACGGTTGAACAGTAGGACCTTTAGAGACTAAAATTTACAACTGAAATTTTATTGTCATGCTGCAAAAATATACAACAATATACAAGGAGTAAGTCAAACTTTGATAAATAGGAAACTAAAACATATCTCCCCGGCAACGGCACCAAAATTTGATACGTGTCGTTTACCGTACACAAATTAATAATTTATAATACCAATCGTATTCCTTCAAAAAATACTAACAACTAGTAAAAGGGTAAGAAAGGGTCGATCCCACGAGAAGATTATTAAAAATTCCTAACTCTCAAAGTTAACTCACAACAAAATTTAAACTATTATGCACATAAAGAATATATATAAATGCTGGTATAAACATTATTTACTCTTATGAACATATAATGGGGGGTTTTAAAATCATACCTAAATATCTACTATAAATAAGCTTAGAGAAAAATAAATATTATTCTACTATTCACAAGTGACAAACAAGCAACCAACAAAACTTAGGTTTGACCATGGATAAATTATACACAACTTAGTTTTTTAATCCAAGTCGTTTGGTCTAGTTCAATAATAAGCTTAGTAAATAGGTTGTTGAATTACCGTAGCGGTCAAATCAATATTTTGCTCATTAGAAACCTACAATCTTGCTAAAATATAAACAATCTCAATAAACTTGGTTTATTAGTTCAATTCATATACTTAAAAAAACTAATTATGAGCCGCTCACACTAGTATTATTAAGTCATCATCTCTAAATTACCATTAAACGTCGCGCCTAATAGGAAGTTAGCAAAGTCTAAGTACTTCATACAAGTAATCGTGCACTACTACAAGTATTGAGATTAAACTTTTATAATTCAAACACAAATTAACACATGAATTGAATAAATACAAAACTTAATATTGAAATATGAATAAACTCAACATTCAAACACTTAGACCAAAATCAAAAATTAGAAACCAAAATATCATCTAATTAACAAAAATAACAACCAAGTTCAATCACAAAAACAAGATAATCAAGGAGTAAAGAAGAGAGAAACTTATGAAATTCGGATTAACCTAAGGCAAACGCTGCACGTGATTCTCCAAAAATGTCGACAACTCTCTTGCAATACTCCTCAATCTCTTAGCCTCAGATCTCCTTGTATTACTACCTTGCTTTCACAACTCTAAATTTCTATTGCTCTGTTTGTGTGTGTTCTTGCGGTAGAAATTAGGAATTTATATACCCGATTGAGAAATCCCCAATTATCAATTTTAGGGAAATTCTTTGTAGAGATGGAAAGAAATAATTTCATATGCTCCATATTCCCTATATTAGACTCTTGAATTCGTTGAAGAATCTTGAATCAAAGGAACAATTTTCCTTTTCCCTTCCTACTTGATCATGGAATTAGAAAATAGGAAATTTCCTATTTTCTGTTGCTCTGTACATTGAAAAAAGGAAATGAGGAGGAAGAAAATATGAGTTTGCTCTTTTGTTTTCCACAAGCTCACGTGAGCACCCACAACAAGTCCTTTATGTATTTCTTCTTTTCTTTGCATCCCAACTAAAGTGGCTCTTTTTTTATTTTTCTTTTCTTTTATTCTTGTTGCCTTTCTTTCTCAAAGTGAACTTGTGAAATACATATAATTAAAATAATACACTATTTAAGATATTTATTCAATAAAATATAATAAGAACGTAAATAACCCATAATTGCTAAAAGTCAATAAATATTATAAAGAAGACAACTATAAGATTAATTTTAGGGCTAAAAATATAGAATTATATGGACAAGTGGAAACGTTCACAAGATCCTATGAAGAGACATAAAAAAGAAACTAGACAATGCAAAAGGCTAATGGGTAAAAGAGGTTGTCTATGGTTCTAAAGCAGTTTTACCCGTTGAGATAGAGGAGCCTACTCTAAGGATCATGTTATACTTAGAAGAGGCCAATTGGACTGCTTTGCGCATGACCTTGGATAAAGTACCAGAAATCAAGGGTAATGCTTTGTTAAGAATGCAATTCTATAAGCTCCGAATGGCTTGTGAGTTTAACAAAAGAGTCGCCAGACGAGCACTTAAAGTGGGTCACTTGGTCCTAAAGAAGATGAAAGCGGTCGGGAAAGCCAGAGAGTTGGGCAAACTAACGGCAAACTGGGAAGGACCTTATAAAGTCGCCCAGGAAGTTCAAAGTGGAACCTTCCGTCTTCAAGCCATGGATGGTCGTCCAACCCCTCGAACTTGGAACTCATATACTTTGAAAAATTACAATTGTCTGATGTAATTAGGAAGTTTGTTAGACTCTAACAAGCATGATGTGGCACAAAAAATGAAGATATTTATACATGTACCTTAGCACTCAGCCAAGCAAAATTCATATAATATAATTCTACTTTCACTCTATGATTGTCTCTTTACTTGTTACTTATCGTCGTTTACTTAGGAGCATCTTACCACCGGCCGAAACAGTGGTTTAAAATAGGTAATTTTAACTAAGTAACAAAGTAAATAAATTTAAACATCCACCATACAAAAACAAACAAAGGCAATTTTCTTGACGAACAGGGTTTCTATCAGGAGATCAGCCAAACATGTCACTGATCAATAAGGTTTCTCACATGATGAATGGCACTCAAACGATAAAATCTAGAAATAGTACCATCAATCTTCTGAAAGAAGACGAACATAATTAAGAAACCTTAGTAAAGGGATCTTACTTTCAAACGTAAGGCCATCAAAAGTAATAACCACCTTAGTAAAGGAACAAGTTATTACAGAAGAAACAAGACGGATTACTGGCCCTAAATGCCTTTATTCTACTTAAGCATCATTGCTAGACATGGTCGTTCTCCTTCTTGGAACACATAAGATTCATAGAATTCACTTCGTCCAAGGAGGGGGGGACAACCAATACACAGTGATTCAATCGAAACCAAACCGTCCAGGTTAATGCATGCCTATCTATTCTCTAATCTCGGACGAACATCACCAAGAGTTGTGAAAATATAGAAAAAGAGACCGTCTAGAAATAGATAGGCGGGTATAACGTTCAAAATTCTATTTTAAGAGAAACGTTTCTTTAATCAGGGATGAGTAACCTCGGCACTTAGGTTGTTGGAGAAAATTATGGATTTAATACGTCCAAGTTTATCCACAACTAGACGAGGCATTTTGGTACTTAGTTAGCAAAAGGAAAATTGCAAAAAAAGACAAGAATAGAAAAATAAGTTTTGATATAAATCTCATGTCCAAACGATTACAACCTAGAAGATAGAAACCAAAACAAGCTACGTATAGATTGGCCTCCGGCGAGATTATAAGAACAAGGGAACTAAGGCAATGAGTTCTATTCATGAGGGAGGTTGGTGTTGTTGGCCTGAGTCTATGTGTCGGCCGCTTCCTCTTCATCTTCGTCGCCAAAAGACTCTTGAAAAACCGGAGGCTCTTCCCCAACAATCATGGCCCGGTGAAGGCTCTCTTGGAAGTCTATACGATGCTCATAGCGAGGAACGTCGTCCGCCTCGGCCAGCATCTCGAAGGCTGATATGATTACTAAACCAAGAACTCTAATAATCAGGTATGAATAAGAATCTTGAAGAAAAGACTCCAAGATTTCGAACAAACTCAATGATAATAGTCGAACAAGGATATTTCTCTACTCAACATCACTCCTGAAACTTGAATAAAAGAATTTAAACACTCTTAAAAACACTCCTGAATTTAAGATGTTTAACACTAAGAATTCAAAACTCCTGAAGAATTATTAATGGTTTCAATTGTTAATCTCTCAAGCAAACAATCGAGAAGATGTATATAACACAAAATTAAACTCTAAGTATTATTGAAAATCCGGCCCCTATATATAAGGTACAACCTATACTAATCCAACTAGGAAAAGATAAAATATCTATGCTAATCCAACTAGGAAAACATAAAAGATCTATACTAATTCTACTAGGAAAACATAAACTTATCCTAATCTAATTAGCAAAACCACACGCCTAAAGATAACATGTACAAGCACATGTTTATCTTGTAAAACATAAAATCTATCTACTAGATATATAATAACATAGCAATCCTAACAAAACTAGGATTCTATGTAGCAAGCAAGAAGTAATCCTAAAAGAACTAGGACTCCTCTTCACTCCATCCCACGCCTCCTTCTATGCTCCATGTCACCATACAAGCCAAGACTTGATTCTTACTCTTGATTTCAAACCCTAGAGTCTCCATGATCAAGTCAGTATGCTCATGGATAACAACTGCCTTTGCATCCATATCAAAGGCCT
Source organism: Beta vulgaris subsp. vulgaris (assembly GCF_026745355.1). NCBI lineage: Eukaryota > Viridiplantae > Streptophyta > Magnoliopsida > Caryophyllales > Amaranthaceae > Beta > Beta vulgaris. Next base: position 38,914,280 of record NC_079207.1, on the reverse strand, counting down.
TCACGTCCCAACACTTGGAGGTGTCAACGATCTCATTCAGAGCCTCTTTGGTAGATTCGAGGGCTTGAGCCGCCTCCTCCTTCAGTCGATGGTTTTGCGCCCTTAGAAGGCAATTCTCCCTTCTAAGTTGAACCACCGTCAAGAGATTAGTGTTTCTCACAGCCTTCCAGGCTAACTCCAAAGTGTCCTTCTTAGTAAATAGTTCGTTGATTTTGAGGAAATAATTTTTGTTGGTCGCCTCCATCTCTTCCGACCGCTTCTCCCAAGCTTCCCTTGATCGACGATGCATAATTTCCTACTTCAATATGTCATGCATATCCTTGTCCCCAGCTATAGTAGCTTGCCGGACGAGTTGCTTATTTTATTTTCTGAGCTCTTTATCCCACTCCTCTATTAGAATGCTGCAAGCAAAGAGTTGAAAAGAAAGAGAGAAGTTCAATTAGTCAAGACGATCCTGAAAGATAATTTATTTTGCCAAGTGCAAAAGTACAACAGTAAGGAAATCATTTCTTTACCTCAGCAGCAAGCTGGGACGTGTAGCCTACATGCCCAGTGGAAGCACCTCTTAAGCCTTTGATATAAGGCTCAGGGAAGCATTTAAAGAGCTCTTGTTTGAGCTTCTCACAATCGGCAGAGGTCATCCTTACAAATGCGGTCGAGGACTCGTTGTCCGATAATACAGGTGAAGCGTCTGGAACTGCTTCAACTACTCCTTTGCCTTTATCTTAAAGATGAGAGTCATTAGTGTTTTTGAGGGAATGACTGATGTTAATCTATTGGAAAGACTTATCAGACGCCCGCCAGCACGCAGATCGATTTACAACGTTTGAGTAGTAGGACTCACCAGAAGATAATGATGCAGATCTGTATGCAAGGGGCATTTGAGATATCAATCCTGCTACATGCTTGGAAAATGCCGAGCATGCCTTAGGCGCGTCCGGCTGGGTGATCTGCTCTTCAGCCTTTTCAGTGCCTACCAGAAGAACAACCGTGTTCGGCTGTTCTAGTGTTGTAGAAGGCAACAGAGCAAGTTCCCTAACGAAGGGAACCATGTTGTCTCCTCCACCTTAGGAGGCAATTCAACCTTCGACAAGGAAGAACGATCAGTTTTCTTCTTCTTGGCTGTAAAGCCTTTGGATTTTTTTTTTTGGGGGGGGGGGAGGAGCATCTCCCACTGTGGCCGGCCTCTTGTTGGTGGCCGTCTTCTTCGCAAACGCCTTACATGTTGGGGCATTTTTTTGAAAGATAAGAGAAGACTAGTTAGGGAAACAAACTTCATAAGTAAGAAGCACGTCCAAAAAATAACAAAAATTAAGTTCTGGACGAAACCTGCTCAAAAAAAGAGATTGGCCTCAAAAAGGTTGTCCGCCTTCCAGTTTGGAACATGACTCATCCAAAAACTAAAGGTAGCTCGTCCAGAATCCAACAAAAATGTTGGTTCCCAGACGAAGATTACCTAGAGAAGGAGACCGGCCTCAAAAAGGCTGGCCGCCTCTCAGTTTGGAATAGGACTCATCCAAAAAACAAACATTTTAGTTTTTGGATGGGTGTTACTTATAAGAGAGAAGGTCAGCCAGAAGGCTTTGGCCGGCTTGCATTCTTGAGAAAGCCTCATCCTAAGAAGAGATAGTCCTTAGGAAGTAGGACGGCCAGCATGGCCGCCCACAAAGAAAAAACTTACCAAGGTATCCATCCTCTTTTCAGAGCCAGACTTGTTGTATTCTTTCCATAGAGAGTTGGTAAACTTAGACATGTTGATTTCCCCCATCCAAGATTTCTTGAGGACGACCTTAGTAGAAGCTGCAAAATAGAAGCAGATTGTTAGTAAGACAAATTCCCTAGACGAAGAATTTTACTTGGGGAATAATAGGTATACCTTTATCTTCGGCCTGCCGCAAGCCCGCAGCGACCGGGAAATTATCATCATAAAACATTTCCTTAAAAAGGATCCAGTTGGACAGACCCTTAAATGATGAGTTATTTAGGGCAGAATACTTCGATATCCTGAAGTATTCGACCGTCTCCTCGGCTGAATCACTCTCCACTCTAAGAGAGAAGCGGTTCGTCCGGTATTGGTGGGAGCCCGATTAAAATAGCGGCATCTCCTAGCCACTGCCTCATTAGGGGCCTGGACGAGTAAGAATTCTGCCTTCCAGGCATGCATCATAGAAGTCTTGTTCCAAGACGTAAAAAAATCGTGACTGTTGCAAACACTAAACCAGGCCCCCTCTACCGTCTTGGGAACCTTAGATACATAGTGTATCTGGGTGAAGGCAGGCAATGAAGGAGTAACACCCTATAACTCGCAAACGACCAAAAAGGTTGGGATATTTCGCGATGAGTTTGGGGCTAATTGGTTATGGCCGATATTATAGTGATGTAAAAGACAGTTAATGAAATGGTGAAGGGGAAATCGCAACCCCGCATCCAGAGCCAGCCGATAAACTAAAAAATGGCCGGACGGAGCACTAACAATAATATCCTCCTCACCCGGCAGGAAAAAAGAATACCCCGGCATGGTAATTGCCGAGGACAAATGACTAAGGTATGTGCCTACCCGTCCTAACAAACCATTATTAGCTAAGATAAATTTAGGGTTAGAGAGAGGACGTAGGCGTAGTTTAATCTCTAACGAAGTTATGGAGGGCTCATCCGAATCATTGGACGGACCAGATGCGTTCTCCGCCTCGTTAGCCTCATCTATTTCTAGATCTTTTGCGGATGAACTGGCCTCATAAGTCCTTTCATTGATTCCTTCTTAATAGACTAGGGGATGGATTTTCTGGTGCTGGCCGAGTACTCTGTACTTCGCGCTCCCCATCTTCAGGGATTTTGTCGGTTGATGCCTCTATCTCAGAGCTAGAGGCCGAGAGGTTTACTCCACGTCTTAGACGAGCAGTTTGCCTGACACGCACCAGATTACCCTACACAGGTAATTACTGGGTCGTCTCACATTGTCGTCTATGTCCATAAAAACAAAAGGCATGACCGGCCAGAATATAGGCTCAACTTCAGAATATGCCGAAGATGGAAGGCTATCTGTTCTAGTGTTAAGATAAGCGGTCGGGATTATTCGATGACGAAGAAAAATCCATTTTTCTAAAAAAGGAAAAGAAAAGTAAATAATTGAGAACAAGAAGGAAAAGGATAACTATTGAGTTACTCGGGCGGATGTTGAAGTTTTCAAGATCTTGGACGAATACACTTTTTTCTATAAATTCAGTAAGAAATGGGCAAGTCTCTCTCTAGAAAATTTCTATCATGGTGTGAAATGAACTCAAACAGGACAAGAGCTAATATTTATAGGGAGGTAAAAATGACCTCCCCTTCCCTTGAAAATAACCGTTCATTCAAAAAACCCTTGAGAGTTGACCGGTTGAGACCGGAAAAATGGCGCCTTCTTCATTTTTTGAAAAAGTAAAGTAGTTCTCTTAAGTTAAAAGAGAATTTTAATCGTCTGGGCGCCTAAACGGTAAAATACCTCTTTTAGGGAAAATGTTGTAGCTTAAAGATCGGCGACTTTAACCTAGACACGTGGATCCATCTGGGTCATACGCGTATCCCTTCCCTTTTGAAGAATGTATAGGCCCAAATTGGAAGAAGTACAAGCCCATGTTTCTGGCCTTATTCTACTTGGGCCCAGAGTCTTGTACTTTGGCCGAGAGTCCCAAAAAGGGCATTCGCATAAAGTTGGATGATGTGTACTCTCTAATGAATGTCTTCCACATGTTATGATTTTATTGTTTATCCAATCAGGTGCTCCTAAATTAGGGTGACCTCAGGGTACATCAATTATCTCAAACACTATAAATAGTCCTTGAAATCAAGAGAAAGGTACGTCTTTCAGAGCAATATACTGTTAGTTTATCATAATTCTCTCTCTCTCTACACTCTCTCTCTAAAAAATTTCCTTCATTACTCCTGATATCTGACTTAAGCTTCGGAGGGGGAACCCCACTTAAACCTCCAGAGGAGGTCCCTTTTTGCAAGTCCAGAAGCGGAGCTCATGTTCGGGTTATTCTAGTCAGGGCATTGTTGCACAAGTCTCTTATTGAAGAACATGTTGTGGGAATAGCAGTATTTTACGAGTCAAGAACTACGTAACACATAATATCATCATTGCCAATAAATTGGTAAAAATGCCTCTTAAACTTCTCGAAAAAGGATCCAAATGTTTAATTATTAACTGACCCTAAAAGTTATTATAAATGACCGTTAAGAAAATAAATCGGTTATTTAAAGAAGTTGGTTTAGCAAGCATCTTCATTAATTCACTTTCACCTTGAAAAAGTTTAAAAAAGATGGATAATGAAGCCTATGCAAATTTAGCGACTGACTTTGATGATGACTGCTTCAACCATCATCGTGCTTTTTACACCATAAATGAAGACAAAGAAGCCTTCATAGCAACTAAGACAACACAATGGGAGGGGGAAATGTCAAGGATATATATTTGGCGCTAATCCCATAGTGGAGCCAGAAGACTTGACATTGGCAGAATCAAGCGCCACCAAAGTTGGTGCTCACATGGATCTATTGTCTACCCACATATGGCCAAAGCTAATCGAAAGATCACAAGATCAACTGCTAACGGTCCATAAAAAGTGGGAAAAAGAGGTAACCAATACCTTTAATTTCCCAAGGCCATAGACTTTGAATTGGGCATAAGGAAAGTGCCTAATTCTCTCATGTACCCAAACTATTGCCAAGGTGGTGAGGGTAGAAGAAGGCCAACAGAAAATTGAGGGAGGGATAGTACACTTCAAATGGGTATGTAAACTTTCGGAACTATGGACCCCAAAGAATGTCTTCTCATGGATGTGTCCAGCCCTAATTAACAAGAGGAATGCATGGGACAATAACTATAGGCTGATCTTCAAAGCCAAGTTCAACTACTCCCTGAAGATTGTCACTATTTTCCAGTCATAAGGAGTATGGCGAGGCGAGAAGTAGAAGATGAAGAATATCATGCAATGGTAGGACTTGTATGTAGAGAGAATCTCCAAATGCTATCTATAAATGCTTTTAATTAATTAGAAATGAAGTAATTTGTCGACAAATAGATGAATTTTAATCTATATATTTATGAAATTACTTCGAAAAGTAATTTTCTTAATCGTATTGTTAATCATTCGATTTTAAATAATTAAATTTTATTTCATCAAAATGAAATGAAATAACACGTGTTCGTCTATGCTTATGTTTCTCAATAAATTGTTCCTATGAATGAGCAGTTAAGAAACTGAGTGGATAAAAAGAAAAATTCAAGTCCTTATATATATACATAATATATATTTATCTCCAAAAGACTTGAGATTTAAGAATGGATTACACTCGCTTATCTGTGTTTCGTCAACTACTCCAATATATGCACCATATCCATTAAAGTGCCCAGATCATCATACGGCATTGGATATTATATCTGAGATAAGGTTGAACTTATGAAGAGAGAATCCATTAGATAGACTTCTTCTATTAAGAAATGTTTTGGCAATAATCCTATTATACAAGGGGATCTAAAGCCTTTCAAATAGGGTCCAATTTAGATCTAATGCAAGAATGATATTTCCAAAACTTGCAAAAGATGATCAAGTTACTTCCCTATTGGTTTGCAAATCATAGGATAAAACCATAATGGAAGAAATATGGCAACCTGATATGCCCTAGAGATATCTAAGAAAGATTTTTGTCAAAGGAAATACAAATGTGCATGCCAAATATGGTGTAATCTTATGATTCATGATGTGGATCCTTATTGGATATTACAAAATTATCTTGTAGGGGTACGTCCTAAACGAACCTTCTTCATGGATTTCACAATGGCTAGAAGAAGAGGTGAGGGGATAATGAGAGATTGTTCTTTTCAACTAAATTTAGCAATTCTAGAGAACGGTATGTTGACCACCTTAGAACAATGGAACAAGCCAGATTCAGAATACTACTGAATGATATTGTGATCAAGTAGTAAAGTTCGAACAATGTAAAGAAAACCAAAGAACTAGGATAGTACTTAGTTTATTCAATGATACAGGCCAAGCCACCACATGGAATAAATCTAAGGGTTTTGAATGTATAAAGGCAAAGCCACCAACAATCAAGATAATTTGTATAAGCACTCAAGTTTAAACTCACGAAATCTTAATGAATTCACTGTATTAAAATTCGAACTACATACACCTTATTTATACTAGTTTAACATAGTAATCCTAATAGGAAACAAATAGACTACTCCTAATAGGAAACATAAATAAGAACCCTAATAGGCTTAGGAAAAGTCCCTAAGTCCTATACTCTCTAGACTCCTTGAATCGTGTAAAATCCATCGTTTTAAGAACGTAGGCAAAACCATGATTCCTAAGACAAGTAGAACTAGGAAAGCAATAAAGATATGAGTTCTAACAGAACTAGAACTCTCATGAAATGTACCATGTCACACGCCACCTAGGTTGGTTAGCAAGCATGCTACCACCCTTGTAGTCATCCCCAAGAAGAGTCCTCCATGTACATTAATTGAGCCAAGTTTTATTGACACATGCTTCTGTACAAGAGCTAGTTAACTTGCATCCACTACTCCTGTATCATCATCCTCTTCTTTAGAAACAATTGACCTCAATTGAGCCATATCATCATCATGGACATGAGCCAAATCCCCCACATTCACAGTGGCACTTACATTGTAGTCTCCAGGTAAGTCAAGCTTGAAGGCATTGTCATTAACCTTCTCTACAATCTTAAAAGGACCATCTGAGCGTGGCATAAGCTTATTCTTTCGAAGGGTTGGGAACCTTTCCTTCCTTAAGTGCAATAAAACCAAATCACCAACCTTAAACATATGTTGTACTCGATTCTTATTAGCTAGTTGTTGATATTTGGCGTTCACTTTCTCAATTATGGCCTTGACTTGTGCATGAAACTTTAGCTTTGCTTGCCCCTTCTCCTTAGCATCCACATGATAAACTTCATCACTAGGGAAGGGAATAAGATCGATAGGCACCCTAGGGTTCCTACCATAGACAACCTCAAATAGAGAGCATCTTGTGGCATAAGTAGGTGACCTATTATAAGCAAACTCAGCATATGCAAGCTTCACATCCCAATCTTGGTACTCTTACTTACCAACCCTCTAAGTAAGGCGCCTAAAGTCCTATTAGTCACTTCAGTTTGCCTATCAGTTTGAGGATGGTGTGAAGTACTAAAGCATAACGTTGTACAAAGGAGCTTCCATAGTGTCTTCCAAAAGTAGCTCATGAACTTAGTATCCCTATCACTCACAATGGTTTTAGGAACACCATGTAGTCGAATGACCTCCTTACAATACAAATCAGCCACCTTTGAAGCATCATCTGTCTTGTGACAAGGAACAAAGTGTGCCATCTTAGAGAACCTATCAATGACCACCATAATCGAATCCTTGCCCCTTTGTGTTCTATGCAATCCTACAATAAAATCCATAGTCACATCCTCCCAAGGACCATTAGGAATAGGTAGAGGAGTGTACAAACCTTGGTGAAAAGTGCTTTTGGCTTTTTGACATGTAGCATACCTTGAGATAACCCCTTGAACATCACCTTGCATCTTTGGCCAATAAAAATGCTCCTGTAAAATAGCCAAAGTTTTGTCCATTCAAAAGTGACCAGCTAAACCCCAACCATGAGCCTCCCTCACCAAAAGCTCACGAATAGAACAAGTAGGGATACATAGTCTTTCCCCTTTGAAAATGAAGCCATCATTGAGCACATAAGAACCATGTGATCCCTTGGAGCATGCGCCTAAAATCTCCCTGAACTTCTCATCTTCCTTGTAATACTCCTTCACCAACTCAAACCCAAGGAGTCTTGAACTCAACACTCCAAGTAAAGAGTGCCTTCTGGACATAGCATCTGCCATCACATTAGCCTTGCCTTCATTGTACTTAGAAGAGAAGTTAAAAGATTGCAAAAACTCAACCCATTTAGCATGTCTAGGGTTTAACTTTTGTTGTCCATGTATATACTTCAATGCCTCATGATCAGAATGAAGCACAAAATGACTTGGACGAAGATAGTGACTCCAATGATCAAGTGCTCGATCGAACTATTACATAGAATTCCTTATCATATGTAGAGTAATTGAGCTTAGCACCACCCAACTTCTCACTAAAGTATGTAATAGGGCGTTTCTTCTGTATTAACACAGCCCCAATCCCAACTCCACTAGCATCACATTCGACTTCAAATGGTTGAGTGAAATCTAGAAGTGCAAGGATAGGTGTATTGCACAATAAGTCTTTAATAGTGTCGAAAGCTTGTTGGGCTGCCTTGGTCCATATGAACTTACCTTGCTTGATACACTCGGTCATAGGGGCCACAATGCTACTCAAGTTGCGCACAAACCTTCTATAGAAAGAGGATAGACCATGGAAGGAACGTACCTCAGAAATAGTGGAAGGAATAGGCCAACTCTTGATTGCTTCTACCTTAGATGGATCAACTGAAACGCCATCTTTCGAGACAATATATCCCAAGAACAAGAAAATAGCACTTCTCTAGCTTCCCATAGAGCTTGTGTTGGCGCAACACCTTAAGTACCTCCTTCAAGTGAGTTAAATGTTCCACCACACTACTACTATTGACGAGTATATCATCAAGATAAACCACCACACACCTGCCTAAGAAGGGTTTTAACACCTCATTCATAAACCTCATGAAAGTGCTAGGTGCGTTAGTAAGGCCAAATGGCATAACAAGCCACTCATATAGCCCCATCTTAGTCTTAAAGGTTGTTTTCCACTCGTCTCATTCTCTCATTCTTATTTGATTGTAACCACTCCTCAAATCAATCTTAGAAAAGATAGTAGAACCATGTAATTCATCAAGTAAGTCATCCAATCTAGGGATAGGAAAACGATACTTAATGGTGATGTTGTTAACTGCCCTACTATCAATGCACATGCGCCAAGTACCATCTTTCTTGGGTACTAACAAAGCAAGAACGGCACATGGACTCATGCTTTCAAGTACATATCCCCTGGACATCAACTCTTCAATTTGCTTTTGTAATTCTTGTGTCTCTTGAGGATTGCATCCATAAGCATCTTTGTTAGGCAAAGAAGCACCTGGAACTAGGTCAATTTGATGCTCAATGCCTCGAATATCTAGCAATCCTGGAGGTAAGTCTTGAGGGAACACATCACTATACTCATCAAGGACACGTTCAAGGTGTTTAGGAACCTTGTACTCTTGCTGCTCCCCTTCTACCTCACGTACCATTAAAAGATACCCTTCGTTTTCTTCCTCCAAGTCCCTCTCAATCTCTTTAGCACTCACTAACAATGAGCCTTTCTTTGGAGGAGTTGAAGTCAAGGGCTTCAAGGCTGTCCTCTTACCTCCCACAGTAGCAATGCATGCATTGGTATGCCCATCATACTTCACATGTCGATCATATCGCCGTGGTCATCCCAAAAGAATGTGGCAAGCATCCATGTTGCATACATCACATAGAACTTCATCTTTGAACTTGCCAATTTCGAACAAAATCAAGGCTTGCTTTGTCACACTAGTAGAGAAATGCCGATTTGCGTCGGACCTGGGACCCCTATTTGCGTCGGACATGGGTCCGACGGCACAGGGCTCGACGCAAATCACCTATAAATGATTTGCGTCGTATGCGGAAACGACGCAGATCTTTTACCTATTTGCGTCGCACGTTGTATACCGTGCGACGCAAATCAAGCATCTGCGTCGCATCGTCAGCATTGTGCGACGCATATTAAGCTAAAGAGTACCCAGCAGATTCTAATTTCAAAGAGTACCCAGCAGGTCAGTAATTTGCGTCGCATGTGGCAATAGGTGCGACGCAAATTACTGAAATTTGCATTTTTTTTTAAATTTAAAATTTTCAGCTTTTTTTCTCTCAAATCAACATGACTTAAAATCATGACTTAAAATCGCAATAGTTTTGCATTGATATGTAAATATACAAACAAACCTTTACATTAATGTGTAAATATTAGATACAGACATGTAAAATGTAAAAAGATGTATACAATATATACAAAACAAATTACATTGTAAATATGTAAAAAGATATGTAAACTAAATGTAAACAAACTACATTACAAATGTCCGGTAAAAAAAAAAACAACATTACAAACGTAAAAATAAAACGTAATTGTAAAGTAAAAGATCTACCAACTGCTTTCAAGCCAAGAACCGGACTTCTTTGCTGAAAATTTACAAAGATCTGCAAATGAAAAATGCCAATAAAAGTAAAAAATCAGATATAAAAAATAAAAAAATAAAGGCCATAAATTTCAGATGCATGAAATTAATTTAGAACGTTTTTATTTTTCTGATACAATTAGATCTAAAAAATTAAAAACGAAATAGACTACATAAACGCCAAAAAGAAAACAGAAAATTAGATCTAGAAAATGAAAAAATGAAAAAAACGAAATTGTAGATCTGAAAACCTGAGATGCACGAAGATACTCGAAGAAATCGCCGAAGAAACGAAATTGCTGAACCTCTACTTCACATAGTGAAATGAGATTTTGACGCCAAGAGAAGATCGACGGAACATGCAGAGGCGCGGACGAAGATTTTAGGGTGAGAGAGACGAGTTGGAGGGATGGAGGGAGGGAGTGACGGAGGATGTGATGGGACGAAGAGAGAGACGAGTTTTTAGAGAGAGAGACAAGTTTTTAGAGAGAGAGAGGGAGGAGTTTTTAGGGTTGAATGAGGGAGGGAGGAGGTAGAGAGAGAGAGGGGAGTTTTAGGTCGAAGGAAGGAAGAAGGAATTGAAGAGGCGCGGTGAGTGAGGGAAGCGAGGGGACTTTTTCGGTTATAATTAAATATTTGGATGGGCCGCAAATCTGCGTCGGATGGGCCATGAGGTCCGACGCAATTTGGTCTTTTGCAATGCACTCAAATACGATGCGACGCATATAGTGAAATTCATTTGCGTCGTATGGGCCACGTGGTCCGACCCACATTGAGCTTTTGCAACGCACCTTTGGTCGATGCGACGCAGATAGCTATGATGTGCGTCACACTCTTCTTCATGTGCGACGCAAAGAGGGTTTTTGCGTCATTTCCGTTTCAGTGCGACGCACATCAGGGGACGCAAATCGTCGTTTTTCTACTAGTGTCACCTTGATGCCATTATCATCACTAAGCCAATTGAGTTTGTAGGGGCGTGGATGATTCGAAGTAGGACATTGTAGTTTATCAATAAGAGTGGTAGACACTACATTAGCACAACTACCATTGTCAATGATCAAATCACATACCCTTTGTTTGACCAAGCAACGAGTGAAGAAGATATTGTCCCTTTGAGTGTGGTCCAAAGAAGGTGGTTGTGTGTGTAGCATATGCCTCCCAATGAGTTGTTGTCCCTCATACTCTGGCTCCTCTTCTGAGTCTACTTCATATGCTGCCTCTTCATCATGTTCCTTTTCCCCCTCATGCTCCTCTTTTTCGAAGCTTCCCTTAGCATAATCAGCATCAATCTCTTGGATGTCCCTTAATGTCATCACTCTATTATTAGGGCAATCCTTTAAGATGTTTCCATAGCCCTTGCACTTGAAGCATATGCGCCTCTCTTCAGTGGCTAAAGGTGTAGAAGACTTCCCTTTATCCCCCTTAAACTTGTCGAATCTAGTAGGGGTAGTGGAGCTACTTCCTTCCTCTCTCTTGGCGCCACCACTTCGTTTATCTCCTTGCTTCACAAAATGCTTAAAGGTGGAGGCTTTCTTGGCCTTAACATACTTCTCAGCCCTCATAGCCACTTGCACCACCTCCTCAAAACTCCAATAGGGTTGTAGATCAACCTTTTTGGCTAGCTTCTTGTCCAACCCAGCAATGAAACGAGCAATCTTATGCTCGGCCTTCTCATCCACATCACACAACATGTTTATCCTCTCAAACTCCACCACATATTCCTCAACACTTAGAGAGTGTTGTTGTAAAACTTGAAGCTTTCTAAACATATCTTGTGTGAAAGCAGAAGGGAGGAAGCGCTTCTTCATTCTAGTCTTCAACTTCTCCCATGAACGTAGGCTAGGTTTACCATCCTTGCGCCTCTTGTTCCTCAAATTTTTGTACCATAGGCTAGCATAACCTGTAAGCTTTAGGATAGCTACCTTAAACCTCTTAGCATCATCATAGTCTTTGTAATCAAAGACTCTTTCCATCCATTGCAGCCATTCTAGGAACTTTTTGGGCTCCATGGCGCCATCAAAGTTAGGGAGGTCGAGCCTTAGTCCTCGATCGTCGTCTCTTTGTGGTTGTCTATGCCTTGGATGGTTAGCCTCCTCTTCAGAACTAGCTTCATGGTTGCTAGTATGTGCACTCCTATCAGGACTAGGAGAGTTGTTGCGCCTATTGTCACGCATGCCTTGTTGCATCATGTGCATCAATTCA